>NC_056750.1:692607823-692757823 GCF_019279795.1 Protopterus annectens
GGTATTATGCAAATGTATTACAATATTTGACTGGTATCTCAAAGAAAACCATGTGGGGTAAGACAAATGTTTATTGTGTGATTCAACAAAAACTGCATTTTGTGTATTATGCCATAAAAAAGTATTGCATCATATTGCTAAAAAATAGACTATGAAGACAGATCTGTTCATGATACAGAATTAACTCAGGGTAAAATGTTTCTATTATATTCAGATGTTGAACAGTTATGTCCTGTCACCACATGTGAGTCAAATTAGTTACTGACAGGACCTCTAGTACATTTTGTTACAAAATAATGTAATAAACTTCTAAAAGACAGACACAATGAGTTCAGGAAGCTTAGACAAGTTATACATACATTTTTACAAAAGTGCGTAGGAGTTTCAGATTCAGCAGAACAGGTTACTAAAGAATCTCAGAAAGAGCATGCAACATTACAGGAAACTCTTGAACAGCAGTTATAAGATAAAGAAAATAAATTAGCTGAGCTTAAGAGAACATTGGAAAAGAACAGGAAATTACAGCTGATCTGTACAAAAGAGATATATTTTATAATATGTTTGTGTTTTGAAAATGATTAAGCATACATGCTAGGATGGTAAAATCTAATGTCTGGACAAATCATTCTCAAATGTTTAAAACTTCCATTCAGTTAAAGCAAGATATTTATCAGTGCTACATTAAAGTAGAGCATATGACTGCCATTCTTAGCATAGCCAAAAGGTAAATGAAACAGTTCTAGTGCATAAAATTAAATAAAAATAGTTAATAAGATTAATCACAAGTCTGACATGCTAAAATAAAGATTTAAAGTCACGAGACTGACATGCATGTATTTTCTTTTCATATAAAATACATCTGTTACAATGCACAAGAATAACAGGCAGACAACAGCAAATATAAATAAAGTAAATATAAACGTGTTAGTTAAGCTAATATCTATTTTTTTTTTTTTTACAATTTTTATATAATTGTATAGTAACACCACACGAAACAGTTAAAGTTCTGAATTAAACAAATAAAGTAAAATCACAGATGGTATTAGTCAAACAGTTTTTGTAAAATTAATGGCAGGACAGTTAAATAAATAAAACATATTGAAATCCATGTAAGTTAATTTTAAAATAATGACTATTTATGTAGTATAAATGCATAGTTATGAAAATCACAAATACTTATTATATTTCTACTAATATCAAATTGCAAGTGTATCAGACCTTTCTAGACTAGATGAATAGTTACAGGAAATGTTGGAAAAAATAAGATAAACAAGACAGATTGCCAGACAAGTAGCTTGAGTTTTTCTAAAGCATTATTGTTATTAAAACATAATTATTAAAATGTTTACATGCAACACTATTTGGTAATTGTAATAAAATGTCACAATTGTACATAGATGTCACTGATAATCTGTTTGCAAGTAAATGTTAAAAGAAAAAAACTCAGTTGCATCAAGTACAGCCAGCAGATGGGCTATAGTATACTTACAGTTCAAATCAATTGTGCAGGAGGGTGTAAATACCTACTAGTGGAAATGAACAGCAAAAGCTTTATAAAAATGATCAAATCAGACAGGGGTCTATAGTTTAGTAGCCTAATGGAGCAGATGTGTGGCCAAAGTATTGGGCTGGTGTACATTCTAAAGCAAATAAACAATACTGCAGTATACTACAAAGGGAGGGGCACTGTCTCAGTTTTACACTGACTGTATAAGCAGTACTGCACAAGTGTCTAAAATAAAGCTACAGGAAGAAATATCTCATTCCTTCTTGACAATACTCTTTTAGGGGGGGGGGCAGGTATTAGTGTATTAGAAATACTGGTAAACTGGATTAAACCTGACAGGATAAGATGTTTTACAAGTTGTTAATAGCTATCATAATGGTTATTGTTGTATTGTTTAGTATTAAATTGTATTTACAACCTGTTAAATGGTAAAGCTATACAAGAGATGGTTTAAAAAACAAGAGATGGCTTAAAATTGCTTTATTATAGCTATACAAGAGAGAGTAATGATATGTAAAAAAGACTGGTCACTATTCACTATTTTAATATGTTTTTGGCAAAACAATGTTGGTATAAAAAAGCAAGAATATTTTTAATTGCTGAGTATGTAGTTTAAAATAACATGACATATGCCTTTGGTGCCAATTCCAATAGATAAAGAGACATAAACATTTTCCAAGATTTTGCTTAATATTAATGTTATTAAATTTGTAAGATTAGACTAAATGTACTTTATAGTCTTTGTATGTACAAATACAGAAGCATTCAATACAAATTATAGCCTTTGTATGTACAAATACAGAAGAATTCAGTACAAATTAAATTGTCTAGTAATGAATATGTGTGAAAAACCATGTTTTAAAAAATGGGTCCAGGGTACCTACTAGATTGAAATGCATAAATAGCAAACAGTCTGTGTAAATATATACTGTAGAGGATACAGTGTAATAAGTTCAAAAGTAATTTGTCAAGTTGTAATATCACTGGTTTTACCCCAGTTAGAGGAAAAGTATATTAAAATATTTTACTCATACAGCTAATGAACTAATATGTACATAACATTCTCTAGTATATAAATCATGTTTTTTTTAATCCTCAAGTATTAAATATGCTGAAATAATTGCATTCAAATATTTATTATCTAAGCCCAGTTCAGTATTTTATTAAGGTGTTAAAGGGCAGTTCAGAGACATGACCACAATGTGATGGTTAAAATGACATTGAACTTGTATATTTTCAGCAGTGTATAAATGCTTTTAGTATCACATAGTTCTTGTCTCTTATAGTTAAGTCATCAGTTTTAAAGAGTTAATGAAACAGTTCTAAGTCATAAATTAAATTTTGTAATTGCAAAAGAATAAATTAATCAAGTTAAAAAATAAAATTAAAGCAGGCACAGCCCATAATTGATGAAATATTTTCACAGAATGGTCTGCAAAAGAAAAACTTGTTAAATACATTCAGTTTTGGTAGTAATACTTTTATATTATTGTATTAACTGTGTAAAATTGCATTTTGACTTGTATCAAAAGAAGACTAAAGGTTTTGTTTCTTAATTTGTTTTCTATGTAATGTGATCAAAAATACATATCAGTATAAAGTGTTTTGAGTACATTAAAATAAAAAGAGGGAATTGTAAGATTATGCTCAACAGGGTTTTAATGTTGAAAGTAATTCTGTTACAAATATGTAACATAAATAAGGTATAAAATAAAGCTTTCTTAAATGCAGAAACAGAGTTTAGTAATATGTGATCAGTATCCATACTAAATGACTGTGACTTGGAAAATAAAAAATCTGCTGAATGGACATTTTTTTTCCTTACAGACTTAAAAAAGAATGTACGCAAAAGCAAAAATGCAAATTCTGCTTTTAAAGAACACTGTGACAATGTGTTTCCTTAAAAACATGTTTTTCTGCATATAAAAAGAATGGACAACAGGACATGTTTATGACACTGTTATCAGCATTGGCAGAAGAACAGATGTTCTTATAAAAAGATACAAATAGAATACTAAAGACAAAAAACAGGATGTTCACGCTGTCAGAAAAGCTGAAAAATATCATTAAGTCAACAGTTTGCATCAGCATCTGCAAAAATCAGTATTGTTTCTACAGGATGAGCAATTCTCCAAAATAGAATACCAAGAGGAATTGTATATGTAATGTGGATGAATAATATTGTATATAAAGATCTCTATTAATCCAGTTATGTTAGGGGTATTGGTATGGACACATTTGTCCTGAGGTAAATGCTATATCTCTCACATCATCTGTACTATATGAGAAGTAAAGTGGAACAGTACTTTAAGCTGCAACGTTAGTCCATCTGGTTTATTATAAAAAGTTATTTGCTACTGCTCTAAGTTGATGCTGCAAAGTATATTCTCTCATCAGTGTATATTCTGCAAGTTTCTATATGCAACATACTGTGAATGCAACTATAACCAGACTTTGATTTCAGCAGAATCCAGCCAGCAAGACTGAGTGTCTTAAGAAGACTTCAAATCCATCACAGTAAGCAGCACCATATAATTTTTCACTATCCACACAAGAACTGAGGATGTTTGATACATCCTGATCTCAAACAACTTCAACTGTCTGCCTGGATGATAGCATCTTAATACTGTTTATTCACCTGTTTACTGAGGATGTGCAGCAGGCATTAATGGAGGCAAGAAAGCCTGCAACTAGATTATTATATATAAGCAAATGGAAAAGGTTTTCAAATTGGTAAGAACAAACTAACCAGCACCATTTCAGGGCAAATGTTTCTCTTGTTTTGCATATCCTATTACTTGCTCAATGTTAATTTGTCAGCTATTTCAGCACTTCTGCCAATAGATTCTCCTCTTTGAATGTATCCTCATGTCAAAATAGTTTTGAAAGCGGTATTACATCAGAGACCCCCAAGAAAAATGGTGGCTCCTCCTTGGAGTCTTAATTTTGTGTTAGAGAAGCTAATATTTGTTCCATTTGAATTAAATCATCTGCTTGACTTGAGGTTCTTAACATAAAAAACAGTTATACTGATTGTTCTGATCTCAGTTAGAAGAGTATCTGAGTTTCAAATTCTTATTATGGGCCAACCTTATCTCTTTCTCCACAAAGAAAAAGTTTATTTGAGAACTAATCCTTCTTTTATGCCTAGAATTGAATCCAAGTTTACCATAAGCCAAACTATCCAGCTCCCCATGTTCTTCCCTGAAAAAAAAACAACTTCATGCTACTGAAGTCAGAAGTGACAAACTTCATGACACCCATGCAGACGGGATCTGAAACTTCGACTGCTGAATCCTACACTAAGGCACTGCACGAGCACATCCACTTATGCATGAATCGTGCCATCCCAAATAGAACCAAGACGCTCTCCTCCAAACAAAGGAAGACAATCTGGTGGTCCCCTGCCATAAACAAACTATACAACAGAAGGAAGAAACTATTGCAGAAAAGACGAAAATCCCAGGACACAAAAAACTCCCTTACCAGCCTCAGTAAGAAGCTGAGATCCCTCATAAAATCCTCCAAAGCTAGTTATGAAAATAAAATTGCCAAAGATTCCAAAAACAACCACAAGGCATTCTTTAGTTATGCCAAGAATCTAAATGGCAATGCTCAGATCTGCTGTGAGCTATAGCAGAATGGTATTAAATATACTGATCCCAAAGATATTGCCAATATCCTGGCAGATCGATTTAGTGCCAACATCACCCCCTAAAGGACCCATCTCAATACCAAAAGATTGCCAAATTCTGGTAATCACGGCCTCACAGGTAGAAACTGCACTCTCCAAAGCTAAGAATGCAGCATCCATGGGACCAGATGACATCCCGGGCTGTGTACTACATGAACTACGAAATGAACTGGCACCTCACCTAAGTGTCATGTTTAACCATAGCCTCACCTCAGACTTCATGCTCACTGAGTGGCGCACAGCTACAGTTATCCCACTATACAAGGGGGATCCACCTTGGATCCTGGAAACTACTGTCCCATCAGTCTGATGAGCCTGATCTGCAAGGGCATGGAATGCATTATCATGGAACTTATAAACAAAGACATTGGCAACCTTCAAACACCGGACCCACCCAGCTTGGGTTCGTGAAGGGCCGATCTTGTCTCCTGAACCTGATTAACTTCTTCGAATCAGTCTCTAGAGCTGTGGAGGAGGGAAAGGCAGTCCATGCAGCCTATTCTGACCTCGTCAAGGCCTTCAACACCATCCCCCACTCTGGAATCATAGATAAACTTACTAAGCTGGGCATAAATCCCTACATCACTTGATTGGTTGCCAACTGGCTTACTGACAGAACCCAGACTGTAAAAGTAGCCGACTCCAAATCCAGCTCCAGACAAGCGACAAGTGGAGTACCTCAGGGTTCAGTCCTGGGACAGCTCTTGTTTGGCATCTACTTCTCTGAAGTACAGGCCAACACTAAGGGACTATGGATAACAAAGTTCACAGATGACTGCAAACTGGGAGCCATTATTGAATCCCCAAATTATGTGGATATTCTACAAGAGGGCCTTACAGAAACAGATGCTTGGTGCCGGAGCCATGGGCTCAAGCTTAATGCCAAGAAATGTATAGTTATCCCCTTTGGGAAAAAACATGTACCCATGAATTACAACATAGGTGGCAGTACACTAAACACCGAAAGTGTGATGAGAGACTTAGGGACACAGGTGGACAATGGTCTCACCTTCGATAACCACATTGCCACAACAATCAGGAAATCCTTCTATGTGGCACACCTCATCACTAAGGGCTTTTCATCCAGAAAAAAGGAGGTCATTGTCCCCCTGTACTCATCCCTCATTAGACCCATTATGGAGTACAACGCCCCATTTGGTATGTACCTCACAAGACATGTGCAACACCTGGAAAGGCTGCAGAAATGCCTCACTAAAAGAATCACAGGCCTAAAGCAGATGCTCTATGCCGATCATCTAAAAAAAACTCCAGCTATACTCTGCGGCATATCATCTACTCAGAGGTGATCTCTCCTTAACATATAAGGTGATGTAAAACCCTGAGCTGTTGGACATGCTCCACTTAAAGAAATCTCAATCCCTCAGAGCCACACACTCTAGGGATCTAAACCTTGTCATCACAATGGTCAAAACATGCTGGAGGGATAGGTTCCTGACCCAGAGACTCCCCATACTCTGGAATAGACTGCTCATACATGTCAAGCAGAGTGCCTCCTTGACCATCTTCAAAAGGAACCTTGATGTTTGGATGGGAGATAGTAAATTCACCCTGGGGATCATGTCAGTTGCCCTGCTAGACAGGGATCCAGGGAAGTAAATATTGTGGGAAGAAATATCCAGGGAATTGTTATGGCTAGGCTTGTATAGGCCCTAGGGCCGATAACCTAGTACCAACCTATGAACCTATGAACAAAACTCAGGGAGAAAGGATGCTTCATTCATTGGATGCCCACAGATAGCTCAGGTACTGTCTTGACAGAGCAAAATCTTTCAAATTTTTTGATCAGTTGTTTGTTTCTTGGGATGGTACAAAGAAGAAACAACCTGTGTCAAAGCATACTGTTTCCAAGTGGTTGTCACAGAAAATCTCACCACAGCAAAACTATTCCATGCAGGATAAAGGCGCACTCTATCATGGACTTGGCTTCATATATGTCTTTTTGGAAAGGCTTGGACTCTAGAAGTATTCTAGTAGAAGCAACTTGGTCCTCTATGCATACATTAACTAGATTCTTTATCCAGGTCTAGGTTAGGCTTTGCTAGGACAATTCCCCAGGGGCTCCTGGACCTTACCCTTCTACATCCCAGTTGTTTGAAGCTATGGTGACTTGCCCATGTAGCTTAGGCTACTGCAGCAGTGATTAATATGAAGATCATGGTGGTAAAGTGCAAGTACACATACCATAACAGTAGATGTCCAAATCATCACTGTTGCAGTAGCCACTCCTTCCAACCCTCTTCTTTTTTGGTTTTTGTTTTAATGCCAGAGTGTAGACATGTTCCTAGCAATGTCCTTTCAGGGCTTAGCCTCCCTTTCTCAGTTGGCATGAAAGCTCTGAATGGCTTGTTACCTAAACCTGTCTTTTAGTCAGCTCAGCTAGAATTGTGTGACAGTTTGGGTGCATGAAAAGTGGCTTGAAGTTTTGGAAGTTAGCCATCTGTTCTATCCTTACCAGAATATAACCCATATAGCTTAGCATACTGCAGCAGTGACCATTTGAATATCTACAGTTATGTTAACTTTACTTATACAACCTTACTTTTTAGTTTCAGTGTTTTGTGCTTGGGATTCAAGACGTTTGTGTAAAACCCTCAGAAAGATGAGTAAGTTTTTAATAAGTTTGATATGATTAATAACGTTACTGAACTTGATAGGTATTTTTCATCATCATCATCGCCATCAGTTCCATATCCTATCCATATCAACTATGCTTCTGTTTATTAAGCCCAGACAAGCCTTTTTTCATCAAATTGTTTATCATCGCTCTGATGTTATTAAGGTTCAGCTCACAAAGCAAGAGAAAACGTTACTGTCAAAGACTTGGGACTGATTATAAAAAAGCTGCTAATTTCAAAAAAACAAATGATCACCAGGCCAGCATGGGTATTATCATTCATTTTATTTATTTATATTTGTTTATCAGAGTAGTTCACTGATCTCAGTGGACCATTTGAAGGCACAGCCTAGGTGAACAGGGCCACATAAGAAATTAACAAGAATATGGTATAAAACATACATATTTAAAGATGCAAACATATGCTACAACATTCAGTTCAAATAGCAGTTTACAGAGTCAAAACATGAATGGGAAAATAGAATTATGCTTAGCAAAGCTTTTTTGATAAGACAAATCCATAATGACTGAGATAGCATATGCTACAGGGATAGCAGCATATCATTACATAGAAAGGTATGAAGACATTAAAAGAGGCAAGTGTGAATAGCTGCTGGAAAGGACACTATGGAGAGAAGACAGAGAAATTGAGAGACAGAGTGAGAAAGAGAGACATGCAGAAGGAAGAGGAGTAGAAAAGAGAAAAGTGTGAGAAGAGCAAAGAAAAGAGGGAGGCAGTATGACTGAGGGTCACTTAGTGAGAAAATAACAAAATGTGATAAAGAAGAATAAAATGGAGATAAAAGGGTGTGACCGTTTTGAAGTGCTCATAAAATGTGACCTGTGTGAGTGCAGCTGCACTTAGTTTTGTTGAAGAGGTGCTCCTGGAGCTGTTGCTTGAAGTCCAAGTACATTTGGACATCACTGATTAAGACAGGAATGGAGTCCCATAGTTTAGGTGCTAGGATAGAGAATGCATGATTGGTTCAATAAAGTTTAGCTTTGGAGTTAGTAGGTTGGGTTGAGATTGAAGGATAGCCTGAGGTTATATATGGGTAGGTTGGTGAAAGGTTTATGAGTGAGAGGGGAAGATGTCTCAGGAGAAAGGGTTTTGAGAATTAGTTATCCTAGCAGGAGGCTGGTTCTCAAATGTTTTGTCAAGATTTAGGCAGTGGTGTTCATTAATGGTGGAGTTAGTAATGAACTGGCAGATTTTATTGGAGATGGTTTGCAAGACGGCATTTTTCTATAAGGCCGCAGCTATTATGGGTAGTCCATATTCAAGTTGAGATAAGAGTATTCCTTTGCCTATGGCATCTTTTGCTGGAGTGGACAGAAGATATGATAACTTATTTGTCCAGAATTGTAGTGTGTTGATCTTTTTCTGTGTGGTTTGAAAGCGTAGTTGAAAGTTAAGAGACTGGTCTAGCCAAATGCCAAGTATTTGAAGGTTGTAGTACTTTCTGTTATTGTATTGTGAACATCTTTGATATTAAGGGAACTGAGTTGGCTTTGGCTATTTTTGGTAGTCTCCAAATAGCATTGCTTTTGTTTTTGAGGGACTGAGTATTAAGTTCTGTTCTATTAGCCACTGATTGAGGATTGGGAGGTTACCTTGGAGCTGAATTTGTATAATAGAGTGGGATTTGTTTCACCTGTAGATGACCATGTCATCTGCATAAAGAATTAGAATATCTGAGGCTGATCAAATATGAGTTTGAGCAATGATATAAATGGAAAATTGCAGAGGGACTAAAGTAGAACCCTGGGGGAGTCATTTCATAAGAGGAGCTGTTTCAAAGGTGGCTGTTCCTACTCTCACCTTGAAAGATCTGTTGGTAAGCAAAAATAAAAAAAAAGGTTTATCATCATCACCAATGCCTATCTCAGTTAATGTGTCAGATAGTAAGTTATTATATCAAAGATTTTTGTGAGGTCAGTAAAGAAAACTCCTGACAGGTTATCTTTGTCCATATTGGATAGGATGTCATCTGTGAGACAATAGGGAGCTGTTATGGTGCTGTGTCCAGACCAGAATCCATATTGCTTCCTGGATAGAAGCTGTTATTGATGTGAACAAGCAGTAATTTGGTTGTAGATATTTTTTCTAGTATTTTACGTAAAGTGGGAAGTATTGAGATAGGATGGTATTATTAAGTGGTAGTTGGCTTGGGCAGTTTTGGAATAGGAGTGACTATTGCTGTTTTCCATATCTAAGGCATAATCTTAGTTAAGCAGAGGCTGTATATGTGAATGAGAGGGTGGGAAATGAAGTATTTACAAAGGTAAATGAATAAAGGGGCTAGGTTATATCAGCCTTGGGCAGTATCTATTTGTATTTGGTCCATTTGTGTTTCAATCACTTTGGTTCTAATCTTTTTCAAATGGAATAGAAGAATATCATTTATTAAATATGCCTTTCTTGTTTACCTCCTTAACTAACATTCCAATATATCTATTTTAAATCTGTGTGTAATTAAGGTTTTTATGACAATCAGATAATCCAAATGCCAGTACTGATAAATTTCAAAAGCAGATGTCTGGACCTTAAGTTTTACATTATTTACCATTCTCCCTGTTAACAGGGTACTATAAAGAATTAATTACACAGTTCATAGTTTCATTTAGATTTTATACATCAGAAGAAAACTAGAATTATCCAATTAACATTTATTAACTTCTAAAATTTTAAATAGCAAAAGACTTGAATGACTTTGGGCATCAGATATATTAGATAGCATATCTGCTCCTCTTTGCATTAAAGTGCTTCATAAGCTGCAGTTTTTTCTTTGCTATAAATAAATCACATGAAAGACCTACAACAAAATTATGCTTAAGTGGATAGATATCCACTCAAATAGAAATGAGTAGTTTGGAACCCAATAGTATCACCCATATTTATGTAAATTAAACCCTGAACCTTCTTTAATAAAAGACAATGTTGTCTGTTTGGCCTCAATGGACTGAGATGTCAGGTGTGCAATGATGTGGCTGACCAATGACTGTAGAGAGGATGACAGAAGGTATAATGGATCAGGATAGGACCAGTGGACCAATGTAGCAATAATGGTACTGTATTGGACTATGAAGGACAGCAATATTATTAATTAAGTAATATGCTGAGAATGGCTCTGATGAAAATGTTTAGCAAAGTGCAGCATGAAAGATAACACATCACCATAGCCTTTGGTGGAGATAAAAGTAAAGGACCTCAGTAATTAAAAATGATCCTATACATGAACGTACCAAGTAAAAACATAATCAATGAATCATTATATCCATTAAAGCAAACGTGTAACCATCCACAGCCGTATCAGTAAAAACACTTGTGAAACAACGACCAATCCCAACTTTATTTCAAAATAAAAGGAATGTTCAAGCATGAATGGTTAACCTAGGTTAACCATCCTACCAACTTTGCCCAGACTATAAATTAGTTTCAGTGCCACCAGTAAGTTACTATAAGGCTCTTAAAAGGGTATTCAATTATACTGAGGGAAATTAATATTAATACAAATGGTAAAGTTGACCAAAAAGCTAGGCTTTCAGGAGTGGCTACAGCTATCACCAAATAAATATATGCAAATACTGTCAAAGTTTAAATATTTTCTAAAAGGACCAGTCACAATAAAAAGTTTAAATATATTTATTAATAAATAATAAAAGAAGAAAATACGAAATGTCTAATTACAGTAAACACCAGAGTTTCAACCACAGGAAATGTTAAAATAACACAAATGAATAGACTAACACAGATACAGAAAAACAGTACCTAACTAATCTCACTATATTCTCCTGACTAATCAAAAGAGTTACTATTCCCTGTTTCACTTAATAGAGCAAGACAAGATGAAGTAGGTGAGGGGTCCCTTTATGTCAGGTTCCAAGCAACAGACTGCCCCTGAGATTTCAGTCTCTTCTAATATTAAAACATTATTTTTGTACAGAATGACATCACATACATCTGATCACCTGACTTCTGGTTCCCATGCAACTCCCCGTTGCTAGAAGCTGTCCAGATTTATCCCATAGGTGTCAATAATACACACACATAGAGCCTTACAAAGATCTGCTATAGCTCCTGGAAGTCATAAGACAGTTTCAAACCTCCACCCTTTCAGAGTAGCACGCTTAAAACCTGAGCTTTGGCCGGCTAAGATCTAGCTGTATTCAACTGGACATATAAGAGAATTTTAGTACCTTTTATCTGCACTTTTTTTCAAATAATACAGCATTTTAATTGATTTATTTGTCTTGCATTGAATATTAACTGAACTGGAAGTTTTTCTCAGTTAGTTCTCCACCCACCATCCCTGGTTTTGTTTTGGTGTTAATCTTGGTGGCTTTGAAACTACCTGCCCCTCTTGTAAATTTGTGTTTGGATACTCCTTCTGGGCCCATCTCATTTGCTCACTCAACTGAGTGCAGTGTGATCATATTCTGATTTCAGGCACTCCTACTGTGTACAAAGAGAGCATCTGGTAAAGAAAAAAAATAAGCTTGTTTCCTGCCTTTCCTGTAAGTGATCTAGACTGTTTGTAGGCTTCCTCGCCCCAAAGCCTTTCTGTGTTGGAGAGAAGCCTTCCAGATTAATTTTGTTTCTTAGAACTAGCCAGTTTTCTAGTTTCAGCACTCAAATCTGTTTCTTTGAACTCAGCACTTGTTCAGAACTCATTGTAAGCACTAAATAAGCTGCAAATTACTATAGCACTCAACTTTCCTCACTTGACTAGAGGAAAGTTGTTTTTAGTACTTAATAAATACGCACCTATCCAGGCATGTCTAAGGGTCAGCTTCTGGTGATTTCTCCTGTCTACCTGATGAATCTGGGCATCTTGGGGCAATGCAGCAATTGCCTCATGTACACAGACAACCTTCTCCTCCTACCACCCAACACTACAACCTGTGATAGATGCATTTATATAGCCAAACTGGAAGGAAAGTTCTCTTCACTCAAGACTGGACTAGACAGTCAAGAGGAGAAGGTAAACACTTGCACCACACTACACTCATCACATAGTCCCTCAAAACCTACACCACCAAAACACACACATAGAAACACAAAACACACACCTACATTCTTGGAGGCTCTCAATAAAACCTTCCCAAGCATCATGGACCTCCAAAGCAGAAACGCAAGCAAACTCCACCCCCCCCAACACAACCCAAATGACACATAGCCCACAAACTCAGTGTCCCACTCAGCCATAGCCCCTAAGGCATAACGTACCCAACACTCTAGTCATAGGTGACTCTATAGTCAGGCACATTGATGTTCCACTCACCAGGCTAAACAAGGAGAATGTTGCTGTCAGCTGCCTGTCAGGTACAAGGATCCATCACATAACTCATGCACACAGGTCACCCACAACAAGTACAAATATGACACTGTCATTATCCATGTTGGTGTGAATTACCTGAGATGTACCTCCCTGGACTACATGAAAAGAGACATGGAGGAGCTCTCCGATCTTGTAGCCCAGGCAGGTATGACTCTAGCCCTGAGTAGCATCCTGCCATCACCCAGAATGATACCACAGTACAAGGACCAAATGATTGACTTCAACAACTGGCTAAGTTTCTGGTGTCATTCTAAGGGGAACCAGTATTTGTCTGCCTGGGACGACATGATCGACAGACCATGGAGCTTTGCCAGAGATGCCCTGCACCTGTCGCCCTTGGGATTCCGGATAGTGGCTAAGGCTCTTGCCATCCCTATAGTGCCTTTTTTAGGCAAGGTTTAAATGACAAATTCACTACCATAACAGGTACAAGCAAGCAAAATCTGAGGGAAATGCTACTCAATGCTAGAAGTCTAAACCTCAAAATGAACTCACTCGAGGCACTCGTTAAAATGGAGAACAATGACATCTGTGCAGTGACAGAGACATGGTTCAAAGCTCCAGAGAGCACCCCTGTGTTACCAGGCTATAATTTATACCACACCTTTCGGCCACCTAACCCGGAATGAAGCACTAAAGGTGGAGGTGTGTCCATATTCATTAGGGGTATCCACACCTCCAGGCTAGTTGCACAGCATAATGCATCCAAGATTATCCAAGTGCAACTAACTCTGGGCAAGACTGCAATCCAAATTGTAGCTTGCTACAAACCCCCACCATTCCCCAGGATTCCCACTCCTCATTTCTTTATCCACTGGAAAGTATTAGGGTACAACCCAACACCCTAATAATGGGCGATTTCAACTACTCCACCAGTAACTGGGAAAACTACTCATGTACCAATTCTTTTGCTCAGTGTTTTCTGGAATTCATAAATTCCAATGCCTTGGATAACTTATTCACACCCCTGCTAGGGGCAGCAATATCCTAGACCTGGTCATTACCAACATGGGCAACCAGTGTTCCACACCAGAGGTCAATTCCTCGTTGGTCAGATTCAACCACAAGCTAATCACCCTACATGTCCACATCCCGCCCTCACCCCCAATTAGGGAAACCACCATAAAAAAACTTCTCCAAAGCCAACTTCACACTTCTTAAGACAGAAGTGGCAAACTTCATGACACCCATGCAGACGGACAATAGAGGTACAACTGCTGAATCCTACACAAATGCACTTTATAAGCACTTAAACGATAGCATGGATCATGCTATCCCTAATAGAACCAAGATACTATCCTCCAAAAAAAGGAAGCCAATCTGGTGGTTCTCTGCCATAAACAAACTCTACAACAGAAGAAAGAAACTGTTGCAAAAAAGAGTAAAATCCCATGACTGGAGGAACTCCCTGGTCAACCTCAGTACGAAGCTAAGATCCTTCATAATATCTTTCAAAGCTAGTTACGAAAACAAAATTGCCACTGACTCTAAAGACAACCACAAAGCATTCTATAGCTATGTCAAGAATCTCAATGGCAACACTCAGATCTGCTCTGAGTTACAGCACAATGGCACTAAATATACAAAACCAACTGATATTGCCAACATCCTGCCAGATAGGTTAAGTGCTAACTTTACCCCCTCTCTCACCCCCTAGAGGGCCCATCTCTATACCGGAAGAATGCAAAGTTCCTGTAATCACGGCTGCACAGGTAAAAAACACACTCTCCAAAGCCAAGAGCACAGCATCCATGGGACCTGACAATATCCCAGACTGTGTTCTACATGAACTACAGAATGAACTGGCGCCCTACCTAAGTACCATGTTTAATCATAGCCACAGGCTTTGTGCCCACTGAATGGGGCATCACGATGGTTATCTCACTCCACAAAGGGGGAGCCATGAAGGACCCTGGGAACTACCACCCCATTAGCCTGATGAGCCTGGTCTGCAAGGCCATGGAATGTATCATCATGGAACTCATAAACAAAGACATTGGTAATCTCCAAACTCTGGACCCTACCCAGTTTAGGTTTGTAAAAGACAGATCATGTCTCCTAAACCTGATTGACTTCTTTGAAGCAGTCACCAAAGCCATAGATAAGGGTAAGGTGGTTCACACAGCTTATCTAGATCTCGCCAAGGCTTTCAACACCATCCCCCACTCTGGAATTATAGATAAGCTCACTAAACTAGGTATAAATCCCTATGTTACAAGATGGGTTGCCAACTGGCTCATGGACAGAACCCACACTGTGAAAGCAGCAGACTCCAAATCCGACTTCAGACCAATGACAAGTAGAGTATCACAGGGTTCAGTCTTGGGTCCTCTCCTGTTTGGTATCTACTTCTCTGAAGTACAGGCTAACAGAGAAGGTCGTTGGCTAACAATGTTTGCAGATGACTGCAAACTAGGAGCCATAATCGAAACTCCAAACAATGTAGACATACTACAAAAGGGCCTCACTGAGACAGATGCCTGGTGTCAAAGCCAGAGCCTGAAGATCAATGCCAAAAAGTATATTGTCATCCCCTTTGGTAAAAACTCTGTACCCATGAACTACCACACAAGTAGTAGTCCACTTAATCCCGAAAGTGTGATAAGAGACCTTGGGACACAGGTGGACAGTAGTCTCTCCTTTGATAATCACATCGCCACAGTGGTCAGGAAATCCTTCTATATGGCTCACCTCATCACAAAAGGTTTCTCATCCAGAAGAAAAGAGGTAATTGTTCCCCTCTACTCATCACTCATTAGACCAATTATACAGTAAAATGCCCCTTTTGTTATGTACCTCACAAGACATCTACAACAACTGGAAAGGCCACAGAAATACCTCACAAAGAAGATTACTGACCTCAAACAGATGGCCTGAGCAGACCATCTCAAAAAACTCCAGCTTTAATCCGTCACATATCGCCTACTCAGAGGCGATCTCTGCCTAACATACAAAGCTATGTCAAACCCAGAGCTGTTGGACATGCTCCACTTAAAGAAATCCCAATCCCTCTGAGCTACATGCTCTAGGGACCTAAACCTTGTCACCACAATAAACAGAACATGCTGGAGGGATAGATTCTTGTCGCAGATACTTCCCATACTCTGGAACAGACTACCTATCTATGTCAAACAGAGCTCCTTGTTAGCACTCTTCAAGAAAAAACTTGATGATTGGATGGGAAATAGGAAATTCACCCCAGGGATCACTTCTGTGGCTCTGCTCGACAGGGGCACAGGAAAATAATTTTCATGGGTGGCGAAAGCCAGGTTACCTTTTTGGCTAGACTTATATAGGCCCTAGGGCTAATAGCCTAGTACCTACCTATGAACCTATGAACCTATGAACCAATGACAATACAGGAAGATTGCTAGTATATACTTTTTGTCTCTGGCTACATTCAAAACTGTGAGATAACATCTTTGTGGCCTAGGCCCAGTAATTTACACTTTTTACAATTTCTCAAATTCAGGTGGATTGAGATTAACATCTTCTTTTCAAGTATCCTCTGTTACAATATATACATTTAAACAGTTACAATAATGCATGTGCATTTTTTTTTATTTCCAGCAGGGCACACTGTTAATACATTTTCTAACACGAGCAACTTTACAAATACATTTTCAATACAAGCGTCTTTACAAATCAGTTTGATATACAAATGACATATGATTTTTTACAAAATTCCAGCTAGCTGTGCTGGCATACGTTACACATCCACTGCCCTACTACTTCTGGCATAGCTGACAGTACCTCCTATCACCACAGTGATTAAGATAAGACTAGAGTGCAAATGTCACAACACAGTAGCATTAATGCTACAGTTGTGCTAAAAGTGACCATAATTCAGCAGCAATACCAGTTGTTCTTTTTTACAGAAAAAGAAAATGCAACCACAACTAGCCTGCACTGGTGGAGAAGAGAGATAAAATCCTGACTATGGCACACATGTCCTGAGTTTGATTAGTGGCTCAGGCACTTGATGACAGAGGAAGGGAATATGGGTTTGTCCATCATGGCAGGGGGTGCATGCCCTCAGATACAGCATCATGGCTGATCCCTTGTGGAAACTGGGGATGTGCTCGGGCCATAGACAATATACCACAAAGGCCTATTGCATACCAGCCTCTGGGATGGTACAGGTACTCAAAAGAAGGTATGGACCACAAGGCACATTTTCAGCCCTGGCCTGTATTATAAACAACAAATAATAATTGACATTATGCATTGCATACCAGAAGATCTGCAAGATAACCAAAGTAACAGCCTCTATATCTACTAAAGGCATATATTGTGAAGTACAGAAGATGATGCTAACCAAAATTCTATTTATAACAGAAGTACTGGCAGTAGATAGTCAAGTAAGAACAATCAACATTAAAAAAGATATCAGATTGGCTATGGCCTTCTACTCCCTAACCATCAGTTATCATACATCATCTGCATTTGAAAACAGCTCAGAAATTAATAAATAAATGTGATGTATTTAGCACTAAAAATTTCATACAGCAGTGTTTGTCTTTCAAAGCTCATTGTATTTAGGTAGCTTCTAGTACTGGATGTTGAAGACCAACCACTCAATGATCATAATCACCAAAACCTAATCCTTGAAAAGCACAACATCAAAAAACTAAACTTGAAGTGTGTTCTGCAGTGAAGAAGTCCCCCTGCAACCCTCAATGTAAGATGCAAGCCCCCCCCCCCCCACACCCCTGTACCCCATCTGCATGGTCATAGCAACTCAAACAAGGGAGAAATCTCTCAAAAAGAGCATCATTGCCACCGCACACTAAGAAATCTCCCCAACAATGATTTTCACTGGATAGCAGCAGTAAGTGACCTAATTCTTTGTATCTTCAGCCTCGGGCAAGTCATGCTTAAGAATCACACTTTATCCACCTGTAGGATGATGCAGTAATCTAAAATTCACTCACAAAATATGTATTTTTTTCCCTGTTATCCTGGAGAAGTTTATTGCATGTAACCAGATTATAATCATCAACCCCATTTTTCCATTGTCTACATGAGGTCAGGGTGTCATGTTAACTGTCGCTATTTCTCTTGATTCAATACCAGACTCCTGCCTTCCTCGAAACTTATGCCTGACTTTTGCAGATCTTCTCTCACACAATTTATCTACCTTTATGTTGGATGCCTTCTTTTCTTCTTAACTTCTTCCTGTCTGTCTCAAATCTTCTTCACCAGAATGTCTTCTTTTCTGCACATGTAATGTCTCCACAAAGTACAAAGTTTGATCCTGATGTCCAGCCAATGCCAGTTTGGAGTATGCATGTTCTCTCTGTGTCTCTGTGGGCTTCCTTCCACCTGCAAAAAGCATGTTGAGTATTTCTGTCTGAAACTCACCAATAAATGGAGCTGTAGGAAGCAGCATAAACTCTACATGGTACCTTATAAGGGGAAGAGTTCTATATACCAATTGCTTTGGGCATCTACTGTGGTGGGCAGTATCCACAGGATAGGAAAGTACAAATCACAGACTGTGTGTCATGGCAGGGCTAGCCACTTGATTGTGTAAAATATGGCTCTAGGTGATTCTGTCATGTTGACTAGTATTTTCTTAAGTTTTCCTTCACAAATGCATAGAATACACAACAAGCATGTTTTGGTTTGTTTCTCTTTTTTCTGTATTTATTTATTATTAATGCAGGTAATAGAAAAGGCTACTTTACCTAGCTAACATTATTTCTGTGTGTGTTTTCTTTGGTATTGCAGACATGAATTATACATTAGTTCAGCATTTTAAATGTATTTCATTTTAGTCAAGTGCCCACAAAATCAGGCTTGTATCGGTAGTTTCTGACAGCCTCGTGTATAGTAAGATGGTCCTGTGTGATAATGCAAACAGGTGATCATGATGATGATGATGATGATGTGGTAGTTTCAGTCATGGGGGGTGTCATTCTTCTTGTTTCCACCCTGGTTCCTTGTAAGATTTTCTATTTGACAACAACTGAAAGATGACAAGAATAACCTGTAGCAAACAAAATGTAACTAACACTAAAAAGGGAGGTCAAGAACTGTAGCCAAATTAAAACCAACGCATCAATGTAGCCCGTTTAACATAATTTAATCTGACTTTCAACTTTTTTACACTTTTAACGTGGTAATCCAAATATCCCATTTTAACACCATATTTTATTCAGAGTGTAAATATGCAGACAGCATTTATGCATCAGTATTTCTTCAAAGAACTACCTTGTGCTACTAATGTTTGATTAAAACTTGCATTGTATTTGTTTCCTCATAATTCTTTCTTTCTGTCTATCTTTTATTCCTACCATTTAGCTGCAGTCTATCACCAATGCAAGCAACATTTAGCATGGCTAAATATTTATTACTCTGTGCTTTACTGATCTCTCCTCTACTAGAAAGCATTGGTTTTGTGCTTACACACAAGAGGTGGGCAGAAAAGTTTTAAAAGTGTCACCAGTACTAAAATGAGAAGATGTGCATTACTCCTGGTTTTCTTGCAGTCATTTCCTGAGGTACTGTGGTCTGTTAGCCACTGGGGTTCCGACAGAGAGAGTAGTTCTTGTACCACTTTGGTCAATCACCTAAAAACATGCACATGCAGTTATGACAGGGGATGTTACAAATTATGCATAGCCTGGTGATGCCATAACAGGTGCAAAGTGAATATTACACTCCTGAAACTGTTATTTCTGCATTCCACCAGTCTATGATAGGTAAACTGGAGAGCACTGATTGCATTTGCAAGAAGAGGAGTAATATTTAATCATATGGGCAGTGGTTTATATCACATCATCAGACTTACTATTTACCAAACACCTCTTCATAAAACTTACTTTGTTGAAAACCCTTTTTGTTGAGCAATCACTTTAGTGAATATTTTCCCAGGGAAAAGAACCAGTAGTCCAACTATCATACATCGCAAAAAAACACAAAATTTAAAACCCACTCAGGTGGGGGGCTTTGCCCCCCCCCCCACCTCCCATACCCCCTTGAAATAAATATACCAACTCTGAGGTTGCACTACAGTGGGGAAAAGAACAAATTCCAATCATGACCCACTGCATTTTTCCCTAGGGAAATATTCGCTATAATTATTATTCAACAAAAGGGTTTTCAACAAAGTGAATTTGGCGAAGAGGTGTTTGAAAAATGGTAAGTTCGATGATGTGATATTGACTCCATGGGCAGTACATTCATAGCTTGCCCAGATCTCACCTGTAGAGGCTACTCAAGTATATTTCCATCTATTACATTGCATTTTGATATGGTCCTGCCAGCATCTATTTCCTTGAACAGATAGATGTTTGTCCATAATGTGTATGGCAAGAGGGGCATTATGATCACCATTAGCTGTCATGCCTGGGAGACATTCATGGGGACTATATGTGAATCCTATTGATGAGTGTTTCATACATACTCTTAGTTCCAAAAAACTGGCCTGCACAAACTTACATTATCAGATACAACATATATAACAGAGGAATAAAAAGGTGTAATAAACAAAAAACTAGCTGTGATTAACAGCTTAATTTGAAATGCATCAAACATTTCAGTCCTCTTAGCAACACATATAGCTTGGGACATCTGACGTGTACCAGAGGCAAACATGGGAATCATTTCATGGTGTACATTCAAACTGCTTCATTCTACCTCTGTTTCATGAGTTATACTTTTCTGTTGTTCATACTCGTAATATAACTGTATTTCAGGTCATGTATTCTGCTTTAGAATTCCACAATAACCCATACATGGACCCCAACAATCTTGTCATAATTTTTCTTAGTTTAGGGACTTGTTTGCAGCTTTGTTGGTTTTTGGGTGACATCCAGAAAAAAAATAGCTTATTAAGGAAAATAATTTATTTTCTACTCTACTCCAATAATCACAAACCTAGATCCACTAGCAAGGCACTAATCGCAATCTCCAAAAGCCGTTACAGCTCTGGCGATGCCCTGTGTTCTAGCAACATTGCCAAGACTTGGAACTCCCTACCACTAAAAATCAGGTTACAACCTAATAAAACCATCTTCAAAAAACAGCTTATTTACCATGTAAACAACTCCTGGACATGCAACTGCCTAGCACCTGGCTGACATATTCTAACTCCTTTCCCCTACCCACTCTTCAACCTCTTTAAAACTCCCACACATGCACTATATATTATCACACATTACTTGTAACTGCCTAGCACCTGGCTGACATATTCTAACTCCTTTCCCTTACCCACTCTCCAACCTCTTTAAAACTCCCACACATGCACTATATATTATCACACGTTACTTGTAACTGTCTAGCACCTGGCTGACATATTATAGCTCCTTTCCCCTACCCACTACCCAACCTCCCACAGATGCACTATACATTATCACATGTTACTTACCAACTCACTGTCGCTTTCTCCCCACTGCCCCATCTATACCTACTAACTCTCCCATAGACTAACCTGAAAAGCTTTCCCTTAAAATGTCTATGCACCTCATATGAACTTGTCTATATTCTCCTTTTTTTAGTTTTTCCTTTCTTGTCTTATTTTCACTACATCTTCAAGATTATCTCTACTAAACATACTATATGAACAACCATCATATGTTACTACCTGCAATACTTTTAATTCATAGGTTCATACTAGGCTATCTGCCCTAGGGCATTTATAAGCCTAGCCCGATTGTGTTTGGCTTACGCCACCTCTTGATTTGAGTATACTGTGCCCTTTTTAAAGTTTAGTTTACTGTGTCTCTGTCTAATAGTGACACGGAAGTAATCCCCGGGACAAACCTACGATCCCCCATCCACTCATTAAGATTCTTCTTGAAGAGAGTCAGTGAGGTGCTCTGCCTAACATGAATTGGAATTCTATTCCAGAGAGAAGGGAGCCTCTGGGTTATGAATCTGTCCCTCCAGCATGTTCTATTTATTTCTTTGCTGAGGTTCAAGTCCCTCGAGTGCGTGGCTCTAAGGGATTTAGATTTACTGAGGTGGAGCATGTCCATTAATTCTGGGTTGGACATAGCTTTATATGTCAGGCATAGATCACCTCAAAGTAGGCGGTATGCAACTGAGTAGAGCTGGAGTTTTTTTAACCGAGCAGCATATGGCATCTGTTTGAGTCCCTTGAATCTCCTGGTGAGGTACTTTTGGGGTCTTTCTAATTGCTGCAGGTGTCGGGTAAGGTACATCCCAAAGGGGGCATTGTATTCTATGATGGGCCTGATGAGAGATGAATAAAGGGGCATGATTACCTCTCTTAATCTAGATGTGAATCCTTTCATGATGAGGTGGGCTATGTAGAAGGTCTTTCTAACCACTTTGGCAATGTGGTTGTCAAAGGAGAGATTGCTGTCAACTTGGGTCCCCAGATCCCTAATTACTTTCTCTGTGCTTAATGGGTTACCACCCATGTGGTAATTTGTGGGCACATTGTTTTTGCCAAAGGGTATGACTATACACTTTTTGGCATTTAGCTTTAGACCACGGCTCTGGCACCAGTTATCCGTCTCTGCGAGACCTTTTTGAAGGATGTTTGTGTCATCTGGAGAGTCAATTATGGTACCCAGTTTGCAGTCATCTGCGAACTTGGTGAGCCATAGTCCTCCCACATTGGCCTGTACCTCAGAAAAGTAAATACCGAACAAGAGAGGTCCCAAGACAGAACTTTGTGGGATGCCACTTTTGACCGGTTTCGAGTCTGACATGGCTTCAGCAACTCTGACTCTGTGGGTTCTGTCTTTGAGCCAGTTTGTGACCCATCTTGTGACATTGGGGTTTATATTTAGGCTGGATAGCTTATCTATGATGCCTGAGTGGCGTATTGTGTCAAATGTCTTTGCAAGGTCCAGATAGGCTGTGTGGACTACCTTCCCTTCATCCATGGCCTTGGTGACTGTTTCGAAGAAGTCGACCAGGTTCAAAAGGCAGGATCTGCCCTTGATGAAGCCATATTGGGTAGGATCTAGTGACTGTAGGTCCCCAATGTCTTTGTTTATGAGTTCCATGATGATCCTCACCATAGCCTTGCATACTAGACTAGTCAGGCTTATGGGGCGATAGTTTCCAGGGTCCGCAGAGGCGCCACCTTTGTGGAGTGGGACCACTGTTGCTGTACGCCATTCTTTGGGCACATATCCTGTAGTGAGGCTGAGATTGTACAGCAGTTTTACTTAAGGGATTAGTTCTTCTTACAGTTCATGTAGGACACAACCCGGGATGCCATCTGGTCCCATGGAAGCAGTGTTTTTTTTGCTTTGGAGAGGGTGGCCTTCACCTGAGCATCAGAGATGTGTGGGAGGCTGCACTCTGCTGGGATAGATACTTGCTCTTTTGGGGGGGGGGCGTGGAGAAGTTTGCACTGAACCTGTCTGCCAGGATATTGGCGATGTCTGTGGGTTCAGTGTATTTTTTTTTGTTTAGAATAAACTCAGAACAAGTCTTGGAGTTGCATCCCAGGTTCCTAACATAACTGAAAAAAGCCTTATGATTGTCTTTAGTGTCCTGTGCAATTTTTCTCTCGAAGCTGGCCTTGGAGGATTTTATGAGGGATCGTAATTTTTTGCTAGTACTGATCAGAGATGCCTTCCCTTTTAGGGATTTTTCTCTATCATGTAGTAGCTTCCTCCTTCTGTTGTACAGTTTATTTATGGCTGGGGTCCACTGGACTGGACGCCTGCCTTTGGATGATTGGGTCTTGATTTTGTTTGGGATAGCATGATCCATGCATTCCTGGAGATGTCCGTAGAATGCGTTTATATAGGATTCTGCAGTATGGGCCATAGTTTCCACTGGCCCTGGGGCCTTGAAGGATTCCACTTCAGTTTTGAGAAGTGTGAAGTTTGCTTTTGAGAAGTTTTTCACTGTGGTTTTCTGGGCTGGGGGTGGGGTCGGGATGTGGATATCCAGTGAAATTAATTTATGGTCTGATCTTACCAATGAGAGATATACTTCTGGTATGGAGCATAGAGTCCCCATGTTGGTAATGATCAGGTCTAGTATGTTTTCCCCTCTTGTGGGAGTGGTGACTAGTTGTTCCATAGCATTTGAGTTTATAAATTCCAGGAACCTTTGGGCTAAGGTTCTGGGGCTTGAGTAATGCTCCCAGTATATGTATGGGTAGTTGAAGTCACCCAATATAATGGTGTTCGGAGAGATCTTAGTGTTCTCCAATGTTTTCAGGAAAGCCGAGTGGGATTCCTGACTTTGAGAGGGTGGTCTGTAGGATGCTATAAACTGAAAAGCAGTCTTGCCCACTGTCAGTTGCACATGGATGGTCTCTGATACTTCGTGTACTGCCACTAACCTGGAGGTGTGGATATCCTTGATAAATATGGAAACTCCCTCCTTTTGTGGTTCGGTCCGGGTTTTGGGGTCGAAAAGCATGATATGAGGTATAACCTGGTAGTGCTGGGGTGCTCTCTGGAGCCTTGAACCAGGTTTCTGTCACTGCACAGATATTGATGTTCTCCATACTGAGGAGAGCTTCGAGTGCATGCATCTTGAGGTTAAGACTTCTGGCGTTTAGCAGCATTACCCTTAGTGTCTTGTTCCTTGTGCTGTCTATGGAGGTGGGTTTGACTTCTGAGCCTTGCCTAAAAAAGGCACTATGGGTTGGCAAGAGCCTTTGCCAATATTCGAAAGCCCAGAAGTGACAGGTGCAAGCTGTCCCTAGTGAAGCAACGTGGCTTGTCGAGCATGTCATCCCAGGCTGACAGACACTGGATCCCCTTTGAATGACACCAAAATTGTAGCCAATTGTTAAAATCGATCATTTTGTCTTTATACTGTGGCATCATTCTAGGTGAGGGTAAGATGCTGCTCAAGGTCAGGGTCATACCGGCCTGGGCTACATCATCAGAGAGCTCCTCTATGTCTCTTTTCATGTAGTCGAGGGAGATACGTCTCAGGTAATTCACGCCAGCATGTACAATGACTGAGTTATATTTGTATTTGCTTTGGAGTGACCTGAGTACTTGCATTATGTGGCGGATCCTAGCGCCCAACAGGCAGCTCACTGTGACCTTCTCTTTATTCAGCCTGGTGAGCGGGACGTCAGTGTGTCTGGCAATAGAGTCACCTATTACAAGGGTATCAGGTGTGTTATTCAGTCTTAAGGGCTGTGACTGCTTGGCACACTGACTTTGTGTGCTATGTGTTGTACGTGTTTTGTTTAGGGGTAGCGTTCGCTTGGATGTCTGCTTTGGAGGTCTCTGTTGCTTAGGTAGATTTTTATTTAGAGCCTCCGAGTATGTTTTTGTGTTTTTATGTATTTGGTTTGCTGTTGTGGTGGGACTATGTGATACTGGAATTGTGTTGTGTGAGGTTACCTTCTCCTCCTGACTGGTTACACCAGTTTTGAGATGAGAGAGCTCAGCCTCCAGTTTGGCTATATGGTTGCATCTCTCACATATATTTGAACCTGTTTGGAGGAGGAGAGGGTTGTCCGTGTACATGAGACAGTTGTAACATTGCCTCAAAATTCCCAGATTCACCAGCTGGACTGGAGAGGAAACCATTGACTGACCTTTGGACATGCTAGAGTAATATAGGGAACTGAATTAAAATGGACCAATAGGGGACAAGGTAATCATAGAGAGTATAAGAGTAAGTAGTGCTTATGGTTTATTAGTGCTAACTTCTAAAATTACTGATTTGGACCAGTGAGGGGCCTTAGAATGAGAATATGGTGTTTAATTTGAGAGATAGAGCAGTTCTAAGGGAAAAAGTGAAGAGCAGACTTTGTGGAGCCAGGAATAGTTTAAACCCAATTAGGCGGCGCTGCCCGATGTTGCGCTATGCGCAAAAATGCACAAAACCACGCAAAAGAGAGTTTTAAGGAAGGAGATCAAGGAGTTTGGAATTGACCCAAAATGGCCAATAAAACTACAGTTTCAAGGCAGTAACCACTCCCACAGGGGCAGGCAGGTATGTCTAAATCTCTATGCTTATGTAAATATCTTATGCAATCACATGTTATCTGCTATATTTTTATAAGTGAATGTGTAAACCATGATATTCATGTAAATGTCTTATGTATAGTCTGGAGCTTTTCTCTCCGGGCCTCCACTGAAAATGGACAGCGTTGTCCAGTCGGACCTCCCCAGAAAACAAATGTCAAATAAATAAAATAATAAATAAATGTGTCTACTAGTTCACTGGACACTATAAATTATGTAAAATGCCCGCAGTAGCCAGCTGGGACCCATCAGTATCTCATAAGTAGGATATGAATTGATAGATTCTGAGTTTCATGCAGCACATAAGGTATACAAAATAACTTTGACATCATTAAATAAGAAACAGTGTGCAGCGAAAGTCCACTTTCTGAATTGTTCATGTGCTGATATATACTTTCCTTATAGATGGCTCAATCATATAAGAGGAAAAACAATAGAAATCATTCATATTTTGTGATAACAGACCCTGATTTAATAATACATATTCCAGATCTGGTACTTTCCTTATGTTATGATATATTATCTCAATACCAAGAGAAAGAAATAAAAAGTTTTGCTCTTGTTCAAAAGCAGTACATGAAGATTGCTTATTTGTCCTCCTGTTCACTTTCATTGGTGAATACATTTCTGACATACAGAAGTATCGTACACGAAAAAAGGTAAACACAGAACTATTTAGCTTCTTTCTAATGAGTTATAATCTTCTAGGTAAACATTAAGCACATTCCATTAACAAAACTTCATACACAAAACTTAGAGGAAGAAAATAATGGTTCTACATGCAGGTAAAGTGCTCAGGCTTGGAAATATTAATGCGAGAAAACAAAGCAGGCCTTCATATAGGAAACAAATGAATTTTTAAGCTAGATGATGTTAACATTACCATCAAAATGGGTGCTCTGCTTTCTTCCACCAAATTCCTGATAAGCCCACTTTTAGAAATGGCATACAAAGGTGTACAGAGAACTTGCAAGCAGGAAGAACATTACAGTGCAATTTTTTCCCAGCAGGCTTAGTTTCTATATTCTAAATAAAATAATAAATAGCTTCAATATAATGCAGAGCTAGAAAATACCAATAATGCAAAATGGCTTTACTATATATGGATACAGTTACTACAAGATGTTGGCATAATGGTTAAGGTGTTCACCTTACAGACCCAAGGTGCAGGGTTTGATTCTCACAAGGAGTAAATGGCTAGGCTTAAAATGGCCTACAGGGACAGTTAGCCAAGTACTAACCTATGAACCTATGTTCCCATGCATTTGTTGGGACCAGAATGAATATTTTCTTCCCCTGACGTTTGCATCTCATGTGATGGGAATGGCTTATTTTTTTTACTCCATAAAAGGCTGCAATATTCTGTTTTTCTAAATGAATCATATAGTTAGAACTGGTTCATTGTGAAACACAATTGATTGCTCTGTTTATTAAATAATTGCTGTTTTTTTGTTTTTTTTTTGTAACCAGCATAGCTGTCTGTCATCAGCTGTGTTCTGCAAACCCTTCACGATTCTCTTCTCTGGCACTCCCAGCAGCCCCCAGTAATTTCCCCCGTTAACCAAACTTTCTGAATTAAATGATTGGCTGTAGTCTCCGGCCAGGTGATTTCAATGGCAGTGAGCGTAATCATACAAATGACTTACTGAATATGCTAATTCCATCCTTAACTCTGCAGTTATGTGTGATATTTTTTGAAAATGAATTATGATAAAAACATTGACCAGATATTAAAGGATGCTATATTTTGGAAAATAAATAACCCACAGATGGGCATATTTATTATTTATTTATTTATTTATTTGCAGTTGGTTTACCAGGATAGTCCATTGGGCCAAAAAGAACCCGTTTTCAATGGAGTCCTGGGGAGAAAAGCTCCAGCAAAGACAAAATTAGGTACATACACAAGATTGCTAAATATTTATACAAAATAGTAGATAAAAAGTCCTGGGGAGAAAAGCTCCAGCACAAACAAAATTAGGTTCATACACAAGATTGCTAATATTTATACAAAAGTGGTAGATAAAACATTTAAGCTCAAAATTCAAAAGCATTCAGAACAATACAAACAATGAGGATTAATGTGAAGTAAATGAGCTGGGAAGTAATGTGAAATACATAACAGAGGAGTTTTGCAGAAGGAACATAAAGTACATTATAGAGTGGATACTGAGGGAACATATAGTTATTAGGTAATTGTTAGATTAGGGACTTTTATTCTAAAGTAGTTATTAGGCATTAGACAGGCTAAAGGGTAAAATCAATTGTGTTTTATTTATGAATAAAAGACAGTTAATCAGAAAGATAAATAACCTTGCTGGTCAAGCATGAGAGATGGTTTATTAGAAAGGAAAGATAAGCATAAAATGTGCAGACAGAATGTTCTTTTCTCAAGGGAAAGATACATTCTTGCTAGCTACAGAATGTTCCTTACATATGAGACAAAGCTTGAGACCAAGGTTAGGAGAAGTAAATAAGGAAAATTACTGAATGAAGCAATATAATATGTTGTGTTTAGGATAGCAGTTCAGTTAAGGTTTATAAGTTCTTTAGACCTGTTACCTCAGATAAGATGACAGACACTCGAGCCTGAGTACAGAAGACGGGTCATATAAAGGCTATGTTAGTTTACATTGTGCAGAACAATCAGAATATGATGTGCAGTAACTTTGAACACTATCATTACTGTTAATGAAGACATTATTCAGATATTGTGAACATTTAATAATGCCTGATTGAATGAACTACAGTGTTTAGAGAATTCATTCTGAAATGTGCACACAACTTGGCCATAAAGGAGAGACTGGCACCTATTCAGCACAAACTTGGGTAATTAAGAGATAAAAACTTTCATTTCTCAGTTTCATTGCATATGGTGGTTCCAGCTAATTATGGTACAGTACAGTATTATCAATTTTTACAATGGCGCCCGAACAGGGACCTGAACTTTCATGTTTCCAGTATGACATCACATAGCCAAAAAGCAAGAAAAAGGTTAATAAGCTACAGATGATAGCCCACATTCATCCAAGACCATAAAGTTATGTAAGCCTTTTTTGCACTTTTTAGTTAGCAGCTCAAAAAAGTTTAAAATAATCAGTAACAGTCATTTGCATGTAAACATGTCTAGCAATTCTGCTAAGTTAAAATTTCAGTAAATCTTTGATTTAAGTTTAAAAATGTTCTGTTAAAGTTAAAGGTCATTAGTTCAAGAATGCTAAATATTTCCAAATGCAAAAGGGGTTAAGCCAGCTTATATGTCAGCTTCTGTCAATACGGGTTTAGACTTAATTAATCCTTCTGTATATGCTACAGCACATAAAATTAAAAATACAAAAGTATGTTGCAGTATTAAACATGCAAATGTCAACACAGTCAACGTACATAATATGCAGACAATGACTCAAGTTCACATTACTTCATCTAGTTTCTTATTTTCAGACTCAAGTGCAATGTTTGCACTAAAGGAAGGTAAAAAAAAATCAGAGTGCATATTTTAATACAGTAAATTGCATTATAACTGAAGAACATACTTCAGTGTTAAGTAAAAGAATGCCCTCCATAGCTATCTGTAAAAATCAGAGCATTAATCTGTTATTGCTTAAGGTTACTTCATTGTTTACAGATTACTACTTTGAGTTTAATTTAAAATACATTCAGAAACTTGATACAACTATCAAGTAATCGCTACAGCCAAGACCTTACAGGAAGCTGTCCATTTAGTGGTTAGACGGAAACTGATTTTGCAAGAATCAGATGCCAGTAATAAAATTTTTCCTGTAAATACTAATATTGCAGCAGTAGAACAGACTTCATCAGTCCCAGTAGTTCATTTTTTTTTTTTGTAAAAGCATGGGCAAGTAAAAAACAGTGTCCTAAATACTAGACATGGAAACACAAGCGTGTAAAAGCTGGTATTAATGACTTAGTTCCAGTTGTTTCCAATAAAGCTAGACAGGTTAAAAGATCTGAGGGTGGGGCAGTGAGTAAAATTACTCACAAACCATCTCTTATTTCTTGTTTTCTGAAGGGAGTGCACATAGTACATGGGTACAGACAGGAAATATTGTTAGCTTTTCAGATACAAGGCAGCCCACTATGGTTAATGACTGGGCAGATGACATAAGTAATGTACAAAGTTCAAGCCCAAGGGATAACCAACAGTATGCTGTAGCTCAGGTTAATGTTGCCAGTGACATACCAGATTTTTAGAATATGTATAAAGGCTATAATAGTTCAGCACCAAATCAGTTGGTGTATTTGACTTAATTTCAGGTTGGGAAGGATGGCAGACCATAAATTTCATTACTCATGGAAAAGGAATTGTGGCACAATGTGTTACTTGATACAGGGGCTTCAGCTTTAGTTACAAACAGACCTCTTCCAGAGGATCTGAGTACAGTTCTCACACTATCATATTTGAAGGGTCAAAGATAGCTGCAGTCGGTAGCAAGCCTTTGGAGATTAGATTTTTAAATAAAGCCAATCAGAATAATAGAAAACTTCATGTTACACCCCCAGTGTGACAGTACCATTTTGAAAATGGACATTATGTCAAAATTAGGTGTTGTGTTAGATTTTAATAAAAATATATTGTAAAAAAATAAAGATGCTATAATATCAGTTTGCTTACAGACTTGCAAGAGTTTATTAGCAGCAAATGTTTATTTCATGCAGAAAATGTATGTTTATTCCATGCATAAAATGGAAATAAGATAAGGGCAATAAGTAATGCTATCAGTTTATAATTGTTAAAAGATGTAAATGTTATTTTAAGCACCTGGCACTAAATACAGTCAAGGACTTTAGCAACCAAGACTTGCACAAGAAATAAAAAGATGTTTAAAAGGCCTAACTACAAAGAGGACACTTCAACATTAAAGCAGGCTTTCCTTTACCTCATCCAATGCAGACCAAAATTTGGCAAGAGCTCTGGGGCAGAAATTGACTATGTGTTTCAGTTATTTCTTCAATGTTTATTTAAAGTTAAAATGTATGAGTTAAAGCAAGTATGTATGTTTTCAGACAATGTTCTCATGTTTTCAGGTTCACGGTAACAATTGTACAGCAGGTCTAGTTTTCAGTCTATCTGTGTTCAAACAGATTCTATTTTATTTGTGTTCAGTAACACTGTCAAAATGTTCTCATGTTTTCAGACAATTGTACAATAGTATTAGTTTCAGTATATCTATGTTCAAACAATAATGGTTTGGTTCTTAGAATATAACATATACCAGTTTTAGTTATGCTTTTATATGTGTTTAGTTAACACTGGCAAATGATATTATTTTAGTTTAGTTAGTTTCCGGAATATACACAGCTATTTTTAAATGTTCAGTATATGTTAATGTAAATTTCAGTCAAGTTTCAGAATATGACATTCATATTCAGTTATGTGTTCAGTATAGTACATTCCAGTCAAATCTCAAAATACTTCACATTACGCAATCATTAGTTAAGGGTAATCTAAGAGAATTACATTATTTAGTCATTAGTTAAGGGTAAAGTGACAGATTTATTTGTAACAGACTTATTACATTATTCAGTCATTAGTTAAGGGTAAAGTAACAGAATTATTTTTACAGGCTTATTAAAATAAGTTATTTAAATAAACGGTAGTAGTTATTCAGTATGCTCAGGGTATAACATTGCAGGCTTAATTTGTTAATTAATTTACAAATTACAGTATACTTTACGTATTTTTTCTGCAATACATAAAATGCAAAAGTATAGACCTGAAATACAGAAAGCATCATTTGGTAAACTATTAAGATAAGTTATCTAAAAAATAGGTAGTAATAGTTATTCAATACACTCAAGGCATAACAGGGCAGGCTTAATTTATTAATTAGTTTACAGATTACAGTGCATGTTTACAGATTACAGTGCACTTTACATAATTATTGTACATTAGTCAGAAATTAAGGACACTAACAGACAATGCAAAGGTATAGACTTGAAATACAGAAAGTAAAGGTTTTAGTAAACTATTATAGCTTATAAATATTCATAAAAGTTAAAATGGGAAGTAGCATTATAAAGCAAATTTAGATAAAAATGTATAGACACAAGTTAGCACAGAATATAGTGATTATGCTTCAAGATCACTTATAAAGTTATCTTTTTAGTGGAGATTTCAATTAGCCTTCAGAAAATAGTCATCATGCTTGATAGGCTATGCAATATGTGGCAGAAAATACATCTATATCCAAAGCAGTAAAAGGAAAATTAAGGTAAAAGGTATAACAGAGGTGAGCCAAGTGTGCTCAACAGTTGAGGCAAATCTGGCAAAGATCCAAGACATGCAGTGGGATGCTGATAAAAGGGCACAATGCAAAGTTGCCAGTCCGGTCCCGGGAGTAAGGTTGTATGTGTACAAACAGAACAAGGGGCACTTTTGCCCTTTGTACCAAAATTATTGGCTAAGCAGCTGACAATGTACAATCACCAGCTACTAGGTTATGTAGGTTTTCAGAAAATTTGGCCTGTCATACTGTGCAAGTTTTAAAATCCTCAGCTGAAAAAAACTATGTAAAAAATTCAGGAAAAGTGTAAAATATGTCTGCAGACTAACCTTACATTAAAAAACCTCAGTTGCAGAGATTGCCAGTTTCAGAAGAAGCATGGTACAGTATACAGATAAATTTTGCAAGCCCTTTTCCTCAAGCAGACAGAGATTAAATAATGTACAGGTTTTAAATATATCAGTCATACATCAGAACTTAGACTTAAAGACTCTAAAGACTATAAATCTAAGTAATATAAAAATCAAATCATATAGTTAAGCTATTGCAATCCAAACAGGCCATAAATGCTCAAGTGACACCTAGTGGTCAAAATTAAAATTGCAGGTTTACCAACTTATTATTATTTTTTTTATTTTCAGATTATAAGTCAGGTAGCATAAAGCTGTATACTGTAGTTAGTGGTATAAATGTAAGGTAATTACAGAAGTAGGTCCCAGTAGACTTTTATCAGAGACCTCAGGGGCAATTGTTAGATTAGGGACTTCCATTTTAAAGTAGTTATTAGACATTAGACAGGCTAAAGGGTAACATAAATTGTGTTTCAGTTATGCATAAAAAACAGTTAAGCAGAAAAAAATAACCTTGCTGGTCAAGCATGAAAGACAGTTTATTAGAAAGAAAAGATAAGCATAAAGTATACAGACAAAATGTTCTTTTCTCAAGGGAAAGATACAGTCTTGCTAGCTACAGAATGTTCCTTACATATGAGACAAAGCCTGAGACCAAGGTTAGAAGTAAATAAGGAAAATTACTGGACTGAAGCAATATAATATGTTGTGATCAGGATAGAAGATCAGTTAAGGTTTGCATGTTCTTTCGACCTGTTTCCTCAGAGAAGATGACAGACACTCGAGCCTGAGTACAGAAGATAGGTCATATAAAGACTATGTTAGTTTATGTTGTCCAAGGCAATCAGAATATTACGTGCAGTAACTTTGAAAACTATCATTACTGTTAATGAAGACAGTATTCAGATATTGTGAACATTTAATAAAGCATTATTGAAAGAAGCACAGTGTTTGGAGAATTTATTCAGAAAAGTGCACAAGACTTGGCCATAAAAGAGTGACTGGCACCTGTTCAGCATGAGCTTGGTAGTTAACAAATAAAGACTTTAGTTTCTCAGACTCATTGCATACAGTGTTTCCAGATAATTATGGTACAGTACAGTATTATCAATTTTTACAGAAATCATTACATATCATCTAGCATCCAGACCTCAAGCAATGCTCATGTGTCATTCAGCTTGACCTGTGCTTCAGCGGGATAGAACCAATGACTCTGGTTCAGTCCATCTGGATTCTATTAGTGGTCTTCTTACTGGAGGAGTTGCTGAAGAAGAATGACCATTAATATTCATAGTCAGCTCAGCCATCTGTTTCTTTTCATATACCCAAAATGCTGAAATCTCAAATTTCAGCATTTTGAGTCCATGAGCTGAAACTTTAGATTAGCAAAAGTGCATAAGCACGAATGCAAATATGTCAAATCTACGCCTATGCAGTGATGCTGCATTACAGGAAGTGTTCGGGATGTTTGTGTTTAGACTTTCAGGTGAGTGAGTGCATGTGAGCCTTTTTGTAACTTCTGTGTATGTGCATATGCATGTATATGTGTGATGTGTGTGTGCGTGTGTGCGTGTGTGCATGTGTGTGTGTGTGTGTGTGTGTGTGTGTGTGTGTGTGTGTGTGTGTGTGTGTGTGTGTGTGTGTGAGGGACTGTAGAATGTGTGTGTGTGACTTTATTTTTCTCTTTGTGATCTTGGAGTTAGTATATATAAGTAGTGGGGTGTGGGTTTTGTTTAGTGTAGGTATGTGTATGTCTGGTGTTTTGTTGTGTTTATGTTTTTTGTGGTGTAGGTGTTGTGGTTTGTGTGTGGTGTAGTGTATGCTGTGTGTTCAAGTTTGTGAGATCCGCTTTGTGGGGTTTCGGTGTTGTGATGGTTTCGGCTTCATGGACTCAAAATGCTGAAATCTGAGATTTCAGCATTTCGGTTATATGAAGTGACACCCTCCCATCTTAGGGGAGGGAAGACAGCCCTCCTTATCATGCTGCTGCCACCTTCTGGAGAGAGGGTGGTACAGTACAGGGTTAGAGACCAGTTATCGGATGAGGTGCCGTAGGTCTGATAGACATGACTTTTGTGCTGCAGCTAGCAAGATGGGTTTGCTTGTGAAAGAGCATACCAACCTGGGCATCGTAGTGCAAATAAAATAAATTAATTATCATCCAGGCAAGTAGAACATTTTACTCTATCACCTTGCTGTGGCACTAATTTACATATCCTACTGATCCAGAAGTGCCCAGTCTGGTATGCTCTTTCGCAAGCAAACCCAGCTTTCTAGCATCTTTTCAGGGGTCTGGGAGACCTGAGGTTGTATTCATACTGGGACGAAAATTTTGGCCAAGACACATCCTACTTTTTTCAATAAGTTCTGTGGGGTCTTCTACATCCATTTGAGCTACCAGCAACTCAGACGGGTATGGCCCATTAACATGTGATCCTCATTACAGCAGTTAGCTTGTAAGATGGAAGAATATATTGGCCAGTCAGTTGGAAGAAAGTGTTGGTCAGCAGGGAGAACAGATAGAAAATAAAGAGTAAAAAATGAATGCCTACTTTATTTTAATTCAAGTATCATGCAGAGAATGCAGCAGCCCTACATCCATAAAAGGAGAAAGATTCTAATTGAAGTACCACACATCAAATCCATTATACCACACTGATTCATCTTTATCTCTGGTTATTGTTCTGATGGAATTAAAAACAGATGGTATTTAATACGACATGACATCAGAAAGTTTTGTAGCAAGACAAATATTTCCCATCAGTAAAACAGGCCAAATTTCCCCACTAACCTGGAAACATAACTGGAGTCAAGTTATTCTGTTAAGCAGAGCAACATAACTGCACATGTGGGAATATGGGAAGTCTGCTGCTTTTACTTAAAGAAAAATCTGTAAACTATGACAGATGTATAATGAAGAGTACAAACCAATGGTTCATTGTATCTAATATCTCCTACAACTGGCATTTTCTAGCAGCACTGCATTTGTTCTCATATGCCATGCATATTCTGTTTCAAGTTTTTTAAGTGAAGCTTTCAGCTTAGCTTCAAATTATTTGTATATATTTCATTTTTTATTTATTATGATTTGTATATCTTTCATTTTTATTATGATTTGTATATCTTTCATTTTTTATTTATTATTATTTGTATATCTTGTTTTTATTTATTTTCTAAATGTGCATGATCCTCTTTTCAGCAGTTAGATCAAGATATGGTCTAGCAATCCAGCTGACTTAGATTTTCACAGTACACATACAAACAGCCAAGGAATTACACAGAAAAATATAGAAAGAAACTCACTAACAGCCTATAGTCTTAACCCTCTATGCTGTGCTGCTAAAATCTGTATTTTCACAGAATGCATAGCTACAATGTTATATAAAGTCAGACCCCAAAAAGCTAGACCCATTTGCCTGAACATGTTGTACTGGGGTTTATTTCCTTTAACTTTGATTAGTGTGATTTTGGCCAAATGCTATAAATTTCAAAGTCATATTTCAGTAAAAAAAAATTTCTTAAACTTTACAGAAATAGTTTTGCTGATTTCATAGTATATCACAATATCACAAATATAATCCACATCTGCTGATGCCATTGCTATGCCCTGATAGTCTGTTCACAGCAATGAACTCATTGCTGCCTACTTTCAAGGGCAACTAGCTTTGTCACAGACATCGGACATAATTTCCTCTGTCTCCAGACTAGTGTAAAATGACTGCCTTGAACAGAAATGCTAAAGGTGACACTATACATTAAAGCGTAACCAGGCAACTGTACAGGATGGATGAAGAAGCAGCACCCCCCCCAAATACTGTACTATACAGGTGGCTGTCGCATTGTATGGGAAAGGCTATGGGAATCTTATAACAAACTTTGTCAAACTAGAAGTTGTAGTCTGGTGTGAAAAAGGTTATTAAGAAAACTGAGAAATAACAAATATATGACATAAAGTAACTCGCATTCTGATAAATGTATGGTACATCCAGAGTAAATGGTAACTAGAATGGAATCTGATGTAATGAAAGCCCAAGCAACCTTCCAAGAGATTAAAATCAATATGCAAGCACACTGCAATGTGTTACAAAGCAAGACTTCCTTTGGCCATTGGGACCGTTTATACAACATCCAGACACACAAACAAGTGATCTGATAGGCTACAAGGTGAGTATGCAGTCCGATATCAAGTAATGGTTCATAGGTTCATAGGTAGATACTAGGCCATCTGCCCTAGGGCATTTATAAGCCTAGCCAGAGTGTATTGGCTTCTGCCTCCCTATTAGATTAGCCTACTGTGTCTCTGTAAAGTAGGTCACAGAAGGTACCCTTTTAAGATTAGTTTACTGTGCCTCTGTCTAGCAGGGACACAGAAGAGATCCCAGGGGTGAATTTGCGATTTCCCATTCACGTGTCCAGATTTCGCTTGAAGAGGGTCAGCGAGGGGCTATGTCTAACATGAATTAGGACTCTATTCCAGAGTGAGGGGAGCCTCTGGGAAATGAATCTGTCCCTCCAGCATGTCCTATTTATTTTTGTGCTGAGGTTTAGGTCCCTGGAGCATGTAGCTCTAAGGGACTTGGATTTTTTGAGGTGGAGCATGTCCATTAATTCTGGGTTTGACATGGCTTTGTACGTCAGGCATAGATCACCTCTGAGTAGGCGGTAAGCAACTGAGTAGAGCTGGAGTTTCTTTAGTCGAGCTGCATAGGACATCTGTTTGTAGCCCATGATCCTCTTGGTGAGGTACTTTTGGGGTCTCTCCATTTGCTGCAGGTTTCGGGTAAGGTACATCCCAAAAGGGGCATTGTATTCAATTATGGGCCTGATGAGTGATGAGTAGAGGAGCACAATGACCTCTCTTGATCTAGATGCGAACCCTTTCGTGATAAGGTGGGCTATATAGAACGTCTTTCTAACCACTTTGACAACGTGATTATCAAAGGAGAGATTACTATCTACGTTGGTCCCCAAATCTCTAATTACTTCTTCTGTACTTAATGGATTACCACCTATGTGGTAATTTGTGGGCACCTTGTTTTTCCCAAAGGGGATGACTACACTTTTTAGCATTTAGCTTGAGGCCGTGGCTCAGGCACCAAGCATCCGTCTCTGTGAGACCCTTTTGGAGGATGCTTGTGTCATCTGGAGATTCGATTATGGCCCCCAGTTTGCAGTCATCTGCGAACTTTGTCAGCCATAATCCCCCCGTGTTAGCCTAAACCTCAGAGAAGTATATACCAAACAAGAGAGGTCACAGGACTGAGCCCTGTGGGATGCCACTTGTAACTGGTTTGGATTCGGACATGGCACCTGCGATTCTGACCATGCGGGTTCTATCTCTGAGCCAGTTTGCAACCCATATTGTGATATAGGGGTTGATATTTAAGCTGGTAAGCTTATTTATGATGCCCGAGTGGGGTATTGTGTCGAAGGCTTTTGCGAGGTCCAGGTAGGCTGTGTGGACTACTTTACCCTCATCTATGGCTTTGGTAACTGAGGATGACTTGTAAAGAGCTTCATGAATATTGTAAGTCCTTTCTTAAAACTACTTTACTGCCTTTGTACTTATTCCAAGAAAGGATACAGAAAGGCATCTGAAAAGAAAGCTCTTTAAATGTATAAAGAATAGCTGTCATTCTTAATCCTGAAGTGACAACTGGTGTGGTGCTATTCACCTACTAGTTCACAGCCCCGATTATTTTTTTGAAGTGAAATGTGAAGTATTCTTGTTGTCTGCAAAAGTTGTCTTCCTTTGTGATACTTTGGTAACATAATGACACTGATTATGTTACTTATCCACCTAAACATTTTTCCTGCTGGCTTTCATCCAGGTGTATGATAACCTGACAAAACTATTCATTATTTCTGTTATATAAATGACAGTTGTTTTCTCATGCTCACTTTACTATATCATAAGTTGTAAGATGGCATGAGGAAATGTGGCATCGGTATCTGTAAATGCACCTCCTAACAGGCTCTAGCACTGTACATTGAAGTTTATGTTGGCCTTACCTCTCTCTCTCACACACACACACACACACACACACACACACACACACACACACACACACACACACACACACACACACACACACACATCCTAGGCCACACAACAGGCTATATCACTGTATGAGAAGGATTATAATAGTCCTAATCCTACAATACAACAGACTATAGCTCTCTGTGAAGAAGGTTATGGTGGCCTCCTCCCAAACACATTTTAGCTCTCAACAGGCTGTTGCACCGTATGATGGTGTTATAGTAACCATATTCCCTCCCACCAATATTCCACATGACAGTCTGTATTACAGTTTAAGGAGTGTTATGGTATTACCCACACTGTTGGATTATAAGTGCATGAGGAAGTCACACATAGACAAACACACACACACACACACACACACACACACACACACACACACACACACACACACACACACACACACACACACACACACACACAGACACACACACAAACACACACATACAGTCCACACAATTTCTATAAAATTATATATCACCCTGATATCTGTGTTAGAGAGGAAGTTACAGTGAATTAAGGCCTCATCAAATAACTCTAAACCTTCATAGTGGGATATGACTAAAAATAATTCAACAACATCTAAAGTGACAAAATTCAGGTCCTCTCTGTACCATACATGACTAGTAAAGTAATGTATTTCGGCTTTTCCCAGTTAGGGGTCGCCACAGTGGAACGCTGGTCCCCTAATGATTGACAGTGGATTTTTACGGTGTCGAGTTGCCAGAAAGGCACACTCATTCATGCACACACCTACCTGCATCTCTTTAATGTCACTCGACCATGGGGAGGACATGCAGACTCCACACAGAAGGCTATCCAGCCGAGAATCAAGCAGGAGAACCTCTTGCTGTGAGGAGACAATGCTAACCGCTGCACCACTGCAACCCTTACCTATACCTCATAATAAATCTGTTAACAAACAGGTGTTTTTTGTAAAGAATGGCTTCAACATTCTGTCAATAATACAGTCAGGGAATAGGTTTCTGAACTTTCAGTTGACACAGTGGGACTTAGAAGAGGGTCTGAAATAGGGTATACATCCATTTGTCTGAAACACATTTCAGCAGTCATACGGCTGTGCGACTTTAAATATCAAATCACAACACTCCAAACATAACAAGATTGCGAAAATGGTAATCCCGATAACGAGATTAAACAATTTTCGAAATCAAAAAAGTTACATACAGCATTATGCAGGGGGACAAGCCCCCCTGCACCCCCCCATACCCCCCTACTTTAATATGCAAACTCTGAGATCACACTACAGTGAGGGAACGGGTTAATTTCCCAATCCCAGCTATAGTGTGATCTGCACCCAAAATGCTGATTTCAAATTAGTGCCAATGTGCATTCACTCATTTGAAAGTAGCACCTTTTTTATTGCAATTTCGCAGATCTCGTGGTTGTACTTTTGCACTTTGGCAAATCGTACAACCTCCATATGAACAAATGAATGTATACCCTGAAACAGACTTAAATAATTTTGGTAAATCAAACGTCAAAGAGGCTGAGGGTTTGCTAACTGGTAAAAATTCATATAGCTCTTTAATGATTTCTTTTTCTTGTCTGTGTGAAAGACGTAGGATAAAGTGGTAAATTTTTATATGCAATGTTGATCTCATTCCTAGAAACCTGCATATATTTGTCAGAGTCAAACAGAATGTTATACATATGGGCTGAATAGTCTTGGTATCCAATTACTACTAGTCCCCTACCATTGTTGGGCTTCATAAGTCTAATAGAGTTATTGTTGACTAGCTAATGTAATAAGTCAGTTTCTTCTAGTATTAGTTTGTAGTATTTCTACATCTCCAAACAGGGTACCTTCCCAGAGTCAACTGTTTCTTGTTATCCTGTCTATGACAAATATAGACTGGAATGATGAAAGTGCAGCCTTGGTGAGGCCTGACACCCACTTTAACTTCTATTTAACGCCAACAATATAGACCCACACTCTTCTAGACACATGGTAGGAAGCAGCCACAGATTGAAACCACATTAATTTGTAGGACATTCTTCTAGTTGTGCCAGTACAGATGGAAATAAGCCTTCTTCAAGTTTACAAAATGATTGCAGACTGGATTGCCATATTCCCATGACTCGTCATGAAATGCGCAAGACTAAAGAGACTGGCTGCTGCCTCAAGCTTTAGATGTAATATGCTCTGTTTCTTTTGATAAAGTTAAACTGAACAGACCACTAAGATCCAGCAACAAAAATCACTTGCAGATCACTAAAGCCAATAACTCTGCTGGTGAAGCACTATTCTCTTGCGCCATAGCCAAATTATGGAACTCACTCCCACCCACAATTACCTCCATACCATCATGCACCCACTTCAAAACTTTACTAAAAGCGCACCTAAAAACATGCTGGCTATGCCCTTGCAACTCCCACTTTAATATCATCCACCCCATCCAACCACTACCTTTCTTTCCACTCCACTAACTACCTTGATTATAGCAAGCTCAGATGCTCATAAGCCTAGTACTTATTATACAGCAGGAACTTCTTATGGTAACATTTGTTAATGCCTGTTATGTACTTCGCAGATAAAGATTCTAGTTGTCTACTGATGTACTATGTTCTTCATCTGTAAATATGTTTGTAATTAATTGCTGTTAAATTGTTAATCGCTATGCAAACCAATGTAACTACTGTCTGTTTATTTTACTGTGGAGCTTTTCTCCCCGGGCCTCCGCTGAAAATGGACCTACGTCCAGTCGGACACTCCTGGTCAACAAATTTAAATAAATAAAAATAAATAAATAAATAAAAATTTGCAAATGTCAACACACTACCACACATGAGCCGAGCAATAATCTTGGCATATACAAAATATACAGTAAAAAATATAACAAACATTTTTTTTTTCAGGGGAGAAGTCCCCCTGCACCCCCCTCATTTGGGGGGTTGTGCTTCCCACTTCCCCTGTTATTTATATATACTAACTCTGAGATCTCACAATATCAGTGAAATAGCATATTTCCTTTCCCTGAGGATTGTGCTTTCGTGCACACCTTTTGACTGTCTGTGTAGTTGAACTAAGTTTTGCTGACTAAACACTTACTGATCAGCAGAATATTACATGGACATAAATATATAAATATAAATACATATATATATATATATATATATATATATATATATATATAGACACACACACATGCACACAAATGCACATACACACATATATGTGGCAAGAGTAGATTTTAAGAAAATGTCAAAGCAGATGAAATTAGACATCACAATTTAGCAAGGTTATAAGGAGGTAGTGCAGGTTCTTCCAGAAGGGTCCAGGATTACTTCTGTGCCAACAACCTATGCTTTTGTAAATAGACTTGTTCATAGGTTTATAGGTGTGTAACAGGCTAATGGCCCTGGGGCCCTTACAAGCCTAGCCCATAGATGTGCCCTGGCATCGTGCCTCCTGACGTTAGTTACCAGTACCTGTATCAAGTACTGCCGTTGGAGTATTCCCCAGGGTGAACTTTCTATTTCCCAGCCACTTGTTAAGATTTCTCTTGAAGAGGGCCAGTGAGGTGTTCTGCTTGACATATATGGGAAGTTTTTTCCAGAGCATGGTCAGTCACTGGATTATGAACCTGTCACTCCAGCATGTTCTGTTGATTGTAGTAATGAGGTTGACATCTCTGGAGCATGTGATGTGGAGGAATTGGGATTTCTTTAGATGTAGCATTTCTAACAGAGAAGGGTCAGACATGGATTTGTAAGTCAAGCAGAGATTGCCTCTTAGTAGACAATATGACACAGAGAATATCTGGAGTTTTCTGAGTCTATCCATGTAGGACATGTGTTTAAGGCATAGGATCCTCTTTGTGAGGTACTTTTGCGGCCTCTCCAGCTGTTGCAGGTGTCTAGTGAGGTACATACCAGGTAGGGCATTATACTCAACTGGTCTAATGAGGGAAGAGTAGAGAGAGAGAGATGATGACCACTTTCTTCCTGGATGCAAAACCCTTGGTAATGAGATGTGCCAAATAGAAGGACTTTCTGACTACAGTGGTAATGTGGTGGTCAAAGGAGAGGTTGCTGTCAACTTGTGTCCCCAGATCTCTTATAATGCCTTCAGTGAACTGGGTTTTTCCCAAAGAGGATGACAACACATTTTTTGGCATTAAGCTTAAGGCCATGGTTTTGACACCAGTCATTTGTCTCAGTGAGGCCTTTCTGTAGGATGTCTGCATAATTTGGGGAGTTAATTATGGCTCCCAGCTTGCAGTCGTCTGCAAACTTGGTCAGCCAGAGTCCCTTTGTGTTGGCCTGGACTTCTGAGAAGTAGATACCAAACAGGAAAGGACCCAGGACTGATCCCTATGGGACTGCACTCATGAATGGTCGGCATTCTGACTTGGAGTCTGCTACTTTCATGTTGTGGTTTCTATCTGTAAGCCAGTTTGCAACCCACCTAATGATATAGAGGTTGATGCCTAGTTTGGTGAGTTTATTAATAATTCCCAAATAAGGAATGGTATTGAAGGCCTTGGCCAGATCATGGTAGGCTGTATGAACTGCCTTACCCTCATCCACAGCTCTGGTGACTGCCTCAAAGAAGGCAATTAGGTTGAGCAGGCATGGTCTACATTTCACAAAACCAAATTGCGTTGCAGCTAGAGTTTGAAGATTCCCTATATCTTTGTTAATTAGGTCTATGATGATGTACTCCATAGCCTTACCTTTCAGAGTCATCAGGCTAATGGGATGATAATTCCCAGGGTCTGTAGTCACTCCCCCTTTATGGAGAGGGACGACTGTAGCAGTGTGCCATTCAGTAGGGATAAAGCCTGAGGTGAGGCTGTGACTGAACAGTGCACACACATGTTGTGCCAGTTAACTTTGTAGTTCATGTAGAACACAGCCAGGGATATTGTCAAGTCCCAGGAAAGCTGTATTCTTGGCCTTGGACAATGCAGCTTTAACCTGTGCTGCAGTAATGCTTGGTGCCTGGCATTCTTCTGGTATCATGAATAGTCCTTTGGGGGTAGAGATGGGGATAAAGTTGACACTGAATCTGTCAGCCTGTATGTTGGCAATATCTGTTGGGTCAGTATAGGAGGTACCATTGTGCAGTAGCTCAGAGCAAATCTGGGCATTGCCATAGAGTTTCTTGATATAACTATAGAAGGCTTTGTGGTTATTTTTAGTGTCTGCTGCGATTCTGCCTTCATAGCTGGCTTTAGAGGTTTTGATGAGGGATATCAACTTTTTGTTGAGGCTAATAAGGGAGTTTGTCTCAGTCTTGGGACTTCACCTTTTTTCTGCAACAGTTTTTTCCTTCTGTTGTAGAGTTTATTAATGGCAGGGATCACCGGATTGGCTTCCTTTTTTTGAAGGAGAGCATCTTGGTTCTGTTGGGTATGGCTAGTCTCATGCATTTATGTACATGTTCGTACAGTGCACTGGTGTATGATTCGACAGTCATGCAACTATTTTCCATGGCATAGGTGCCGTGAAGTTAGCCAATTCTGTTTTTAGGAGCCCAAAGTCAGCTTTGGAGAAATTTTTCATGGTGGTTACTTTTGCGGGGGGGGTGTGGGCGAGATGTGGATTTCCATGGTAGTTAGTTTGTGGTTGGATCTAACCAGGGAGGAATTAACTTTTGGTGTAGAGCAATGGTTGCCCATGTTAGTAATAACCAGTTCAAGGATGTTGCTTCCTGTAGTGGGGGTAAGAATGTGCTGGTCCAGGGCATTGGAATTGATGAATGTTGGGCCAGTGTATTGGTGCATGAGTAGATTTCCCAGTTGATGGAGAGGTAGTTGAAGTCACCCAGTATGAGAGTGATGCGTTGGACCCTAACAGATTCCAGGGTGCTTAGGAACGTGGAGTTAGAGTCTTGGGACATAGTTGGGGACCTATAGCAGGCTACAACCTGAATCGCCATCTTACCCAATGTTAGTTGTACCTGAAGTATCTCAGATGCGTTATGCTGGGCTACCAATCTGGAGGTGTGCATATCCTTTATGAATATGGAAATGCTGCCACCTTTGGAGCTGAGGTTCATGTTCTGGGGCCGAAAGGCATGGAATGAGTTATAGCCTGGTAGTGCAGGGGGTGCTTTCTGATGCTTTAAACCAGGTCTCCATTACAATACAAATGTCAATGTTCTCCATTTTAAGGAGTGCTTCGAGCGAGTGTATCTTGAGATTTAGACTTCTAACATTGAGCAGCATGACCCTCAGATTGCACTTATTTATAGCTGTTACGGTGGTAGTTTGGTGTTTGGAACACCACCTAAAAAAGGCACTATAGAGGTGGCAAGAGCCGTAGCCATACCTGGAAACCCAGAGGTGACAGATGAAGGCCATCACTGGCAACGTATCAAGGTCCGTCAATCATGTCAACCCAAGCAGACAGATACTGGATCCCCTTAGAATGACACCAGAAATGTAGCCAATTGTTAAAGTCAATCATTTTTTGCTTGTACTGTGGTATCATTCTGGGAGATGGTAGGATGCGGCTCAGGGCTAGAGTCATACCTGCATGGGCCACATAATCCGAGACCTACATCATATCTTGCTTTATGTAGTCCATGTATATGACTCCTGTCTGATGTCTCCTCATTGTATCAATGTGAGATCAAATACTTTTCTTCTGACTGTACGTCTATGGACAATTGTGTGTTCGATTCTAGCAGGAAGTTTGCAACTATAAGATGAAATGCCTCTAACCAAAGGGATGAGAAGTGTAGCACAGGGAAAAGTGTGTCCGTGTAACTCGATGGTTATTAGTACTGTTTCACCAGGTATGCACCCTTATTTTAATTCTTACCTGTAGACCCCTCTTTGTGAAATTTAAATGTGCTCCTTAAAGGTGAAAGTTTTTTCCCTAGTGTTCCCTGTTTCTTCTCACACTTAAACAATCTGCTGGCAAATATTACTTGGAATGTATAGTTGTCCCTAGACATGTGTATGAGTTTTGTTACATGAATGTGTGTCCTGGGAATGAACTGTCATTTCCTTTAAGCCTAGGTCTTGTTTTATTCTTCCTGTTTGCCAGGACATTTGTCCCAAAGGTTGTGGAAATAGTTAATGCGTAAATGTAAAGGAATTAGTAAATCAACAATGTTCTATGCCTTACTTCTTTTGTAGTGAAAGCATTTTACAGTGCCTTTGTGGGTTATGTACCTCCCTACCCCCCAAACACTGATGAACACATTTGATTTCTGTCCTTTCATCGCCTGATTTTGTCTACATACCATAGGAACTACTTAAAATAAGTCCCAAGATCATAACACATCTTTTGTGTACTTCTGATCTAATCATTAATATTCTACTCATTCTGGACACAGTAAAGAGCTGTGAATATGATTTCTGCAATTAGGGTAAGAGAAACTGGGGCTATAGCTACAGACTGCGGATAATACTATGTGCACACTTCCATTTGTTTTGTAAGGTCATGTGACTATGAAGATAATACTGAGAGGGACCTGGCTGAGCACAACACAAAGCAAGGACATAGCTAAAGAGTGACCATAGTCCATACAATATATGGATATATATATATATATATATATATATATATACACACACACACATATATATATATATATATATATATATATATATATATATATATATATATATATACACACACACACACACATATATATACATACACACAACACTAATTCAGTTTGTTTTATGGCTAATTGCAGCTCAGTTACCTTAAGAATATGAGTTCAGTTATTGATAGCAACCTAAACAGCCTCTGTTGAAATGTTTGTAATTTTATATTCACTTAATTTCTGGTTATTGTGAGCAGGGTAAAAGCCAGGCATACTATATCTACCCAACTGAATATTTTTTCTTCTCTTAGAAATATCATGGTTCATAGAACACAGAATATTTAGAACTGTCTAAAGTAATGCCTACAGCCCATATCTTTACACGATATGCTTAGAAATATGATCATTTCACAATTTAAGCAACAGAAATTGAAAATGTAGTGTACTGCTTTAAGTGTAGATGGGTAATTTTCGATAAATGCATACATTTTTACAAATTAAGAGTAAAGGGGAATGTAACATTTGAATACAAAACTGAGATTTCTATTTAGGGTTCTTGGTTTACTTTTCAAACATGCTGTTAGCAAGAGATCAGTGACTATTTCACTTGTTAAGGAGTTTGTTTCCCTCTAAACTGTTAAATGTGATTAAGTTATTCCAAATGTGTTAAATAGCCAAAGTTGACAGTTATCACAGGTAGGTTAGGTTAAGCTCTGATTTCATTTAGTATGTTGTACCTTTCATACCGCACAGGTGATCCCTATAATGAGCAGTTAACACACCGGGCTTCCTGCTGTCTTTATATATAAAGCTTAGGGGAAGCGGTTTCGGGTTCTAGCGTCATCTCGGATGAATTAGTCGAGAAAGGTTTTCGGGATAGACGTGTCGGGAAGGTAAGATATTAATTCAGGCTATATTGTCTTTAGGAGATACTGATGTAACCGATTAGTTATGATATATGAAAAGGATGTTTATTAACGTGGGAGAATAGCTTGTGATTTTTATTTTTACGTTTCTTCGTTAATTTTGAGTTGCAACCGAATTAACTGTTTTGTTTGTTATATTCCCACTGTCTCTAAAGTTATCAACTACAACGTAGGGTTGCTTCATGTTCTCTTGGCGCAGAACGGTTTCTACTTGGGTAGTTTGCCATTGTAAGCTAGATGTTATAAAACAATGTCCTGGAATTTTAATGCAAATGTTTAAACCTCCGTTATATGAAACCGAAGGAATTTAATTACTGCAAGAGTAAACTTTTTTTTTTCTGGCAAAACCGAGTTCTGGCCTTTGCGCTTGCTTTGGGAATTGTTTGCTTTCTGAAATGCCATGTTAAATGATGGCACTAATTAAAAAGGAGTATCCAGTGTGACTTGAAGCTTCGTTCTAAACACTTCAGTTTTTTATCCCCCCCGCATATAGATGTCGTTGCTATTGGAGACTGTTGCGCGTCTCTTCAAGAGTTCAGTTGGGAGATGTTTCGCAATGTTTGCGCGAATGAGTGCGGGTGTTTAGGTTGGCCCTTTACTGGGTGGAATTTTAAACACTTTAGAGAAGGAGTAAACTGTCCTTTTCATCTAAAACAGATTTGCGGTAGTTAATGTGTTATTTCTTTTAACATTTCCAGATGTTCTTGTGTGTTGGAGTTGGTGTGGCATCAACCTGTTGAGTGCGCGTATCGGGAGCTGTTTTTACGCTGGATACTAGGCCAATATTCTGGGTTTTGCATGCGGTGGGGGATTTGTTATAACCATTTTGGTTTAATAAAACTAGGGTAGATAGCAAGATACCTTTGTAATTACCTAAAGCAGTACACCCAAGGCTGATAAGAGCAAAACAAACTGCGTAATGGAAGCAATGTTTATATATGTTAAGCTTGCCTGAAGCAAGTTCCTGACACAAGCGAATATTTTTCTAAGCACTAATTTCGTAATGCCAAGCTCTTCCATCTGAACAATTGTAATAGCGCTGTGTTAATAAAGGGCATTACTTGATGTGTACAGTAAGGGCAAATTTAAATAAATTTTGATTAGCTCCTCTTTTATTTGGGGGGGGGGGTGTTTGGAAATAAGTCTGGAGTAACCTGGCAGGATGGACATGCCTCTCAAACATACTGATGCAAAAATATAAAACTGGGGAGTGCAACATTTGGACAGATATTAAATACTGCTGTTAATTCGGAGATGTCAGAACAGGATTTGTGTTGGTATACATTTTCTGAAAAGTATGAAGTCAAACAAACGTGTAATTTTGATACTTTAATGCTGGTCGTTTGCTAGAAAGTCTGAAATGTTATGAGAAACGGACACAAATGGACAAATCTGTGCACAAGTGTGGGAGGGATAAGAGATGGTCAGTGCATGTACTGCTGTACAAGAATTAACACATTCAACTAGTATAGCAGATATTGCCAGGTGCCATGTTTTGATCTCACTTGCAGTCACTGTCCTTCATGAGTCTGAAATGCCTTTTTTTTTTTTTCTTTTCAGTTTGTGTGTGTGTGGGGGGGGCAGAATTGCTGAGCTGCTAATCCGATTCAAAGATTCTGAAGACATCTGTTTTTCTCTGCACCTGTATACTCAACATTTGTTTTCAGTGGAGTTTGTATGCAAAGCAGTCTGTGAGGGAGGTTAAGAGCTGCATGAAGTCTCCATGAGACTGATGCTGCTTTTGAGGTCCTAGCCAACTAAGTCATGGTCAAAGTGGAATTCTTAGGCTATTGATATAACTTAAGAGTGTGCATTTAATAATGGCATTCTTATAAAAATCCAAATTCTGTAGTGTGACTTGTTAGTTCATTTCACTGAGACCAAATCACCTAGAGTTCAATTTACTGAAATCATTTTCACTAGTTCAGGCTACAGACTTGATTTGGCAGTGTGTAGAGTACTGCGAGTGAAGTAAAGGATATATGCCTTCATCCCCACTGTAAGTGGCTTGGAGTTGGTGTGTATATATAGTTAAGGGGGTGGGGGGGCAAGCCTCACTTTGGGTTCTGTTAAGAGGATCAATAGTTTAAGTTGTAAAAGGAGGTAGATTTCACTCTTCTGAGTCTTTGATTTCCCTTTAGACGTGTGTACTGTAGCATTGTAAAACTTCGTCTTCAGCGTTATGAACTTTAGGTGATTTTCAGTAAAAAAAATTTCTGTGAAATGGGATTTCAGTGAAGTAAACATGTATATTTTATATATTCAGACAGTTTAAAAATAAAACTATTTAGTGGAGTAAAATATAACCATAGACTATGCAATAATGTCTCTGGCTACATAGTTATGGTGTGCATGCATCTATTGGGCTGTGTATGTTCATAATTATGTACATCTGTACTAAAGTTAATAATTGTGAAAGATTAGTGTGCTGTCTGCACTTTCTGTTTTAAGGAAAACCTTGTATTAGATGCTGGTTTCCATTTTGTGTTAGCGCAGTATTTGTTGTAAGCCTTCATTATGGCCATCTCGACTTTTCACAAGTGAAATTTATTTTATTTACAAAATGCTTTGACATAAAATGCATATACATGCTTCTGAAGTATTTTAATACTGTGTAGCTATGCTGCTTATGGTTTTATACCAGGTATGTAAAATGTAATTGTGCCTGAAGTTACTAATGATGACACTTTTTCCCTGCATGTAATACTTTGTTTTCAACATACCTATTCAGAATAAAACTAGGAACGTCTGTTAATTCCTATTACATCCAATGCAAACAGATTAGTGAGACCTTCTCAATTTGTGGTAGGGTTATTTTGCTTTGCTACACAAGTAGGAGCCAGGTAAAACCAGACTCCCTGCATTTTTGAAGTTATTGGCCCTACTTCAGCTAGAGGGACTAGTCTTAAGATCAAGGCTGTTATTTCTTTGTAGGAAATCCCCAGAAGCTTTCTTGTCCGGCTATCTGCAATAAGTCACTAAAGATGCCAGTAGCTAGTCACTCGGCTCTATCCCAATTATTTGGATAGATAGTTGGCTTTGTATTACACTTGTGTAGCCACCTGTATGCAATTGTGGTTGCTGCAGCCACAAAGAGCAGGTTGAACAGAGTTCCACTGTCCATGGCCTTAATAGTTTTGCTTGATAAAACAAGGGAAACGTGTCTACCCTTCAGCCATGTTTGGTCTGAGCTCTTAACAGCACACTTTACTTGCTTAGAGATTTGATTATTGAACTAAATCCCTTTTCAAATTTCTTGTCATAGGAAAAGGAATATCTGCCCCTAGAGGCAGAAGGGGTTCTCTGTTAGGGTTTCAGGGGAAACTTTCTCCAAGATGCCCTTTCAGCTTCCCTAAGGTGTTGCCAGACTGTCCTGCCTGAGGCAGTTGGGGGAGGGGGGCAGGTGTTGTTGTGCCAAAGTGCCTGGAGAGCCATAACCAACTCAGTGGGTGCTCTCTTATCCAGAGGTTATTGCGTTCCTTTTTCCCAAACTGCCTGTAATCCCATGAAGTCTCCCTGACATGCTACCTTAGAATTGGCCAAAAGAAGTGATATGGATATTTTGGACCTTGAATCGGTTCAGTCAGTTTTGGATGATTGTTCAGTTCATACTGCTGCTGTTGCAGAAGGATGAATGGAGACCTCCACAGACCTGGACTGTAGATGCTCCAGGAGGCACATCTGGAAGCACATAATTTTCAATTTAGAGCCCTGCTCTTTGGTCTTGCCACAGCCCCAGGGTGTTTGCTTGGTGATGGTGGCTCACCTGAGACTACAGGGGGCTCCGTAGCATTAGTGCTTCAGTGGACACTGGCAGTCCAATGTCCATGCTAATCCTGCCACCCACCCATTTGCAGATGGCATCTGCAGTGGTGGCTCCTTGGAGGATTTATTGAGGCAGACCTATTTCTTACCCCCCCCCCATGGTCAGTGACCAGATGCTTTCTTGCTATGGTAGTCCAAGGCATGTGGTCCCCCACAGTGAAAGTGGTGCATAAACCATCCCAATTCATTTTTCAAGACTGCCTTAATCTAGTTACAATCAAAATTAATGTACTGTAACCATGTTGGTGGTCTGGTACATCAAATTGGGAGCATGTTCATAGATTTCCCAAGTAGGAATGGGTGACTTCAGTACACGTACCCAGGGAGTCCATATTGGCAGACTTAGCAGGTCCATCTTGAGGAACCACTTATACAACCAGTGGGTCTCAAACATACAGCTGATGGCGGCAACCTTGCTGCAGCTTCTTTGCTACATTTATGAACAACAAATGCAGCGGGTATTTTACCCTGATTCCCCCAGAGGGGCAGGCCCAAAGGGATAGTCTAGTCAATGATTGGCAGCCTGGTTTACAAGGTGTTGCAACACCCATAGACTGAATTATTTCATGATCCTTTGCCTCTTCTGGCATGGGGTTTCCCTTCCTATGGTCTTATCTAAAGTATCTGCCTTAAATACTGGATCCTGTTCTGTCCAGAGCAGTAGTCACAGAACCTTTGATCTCCATCTAACCACATGGTTTATCTACTGCAAGTCAAGGCTGGCTTCTGTCAGGAATTCTAGCACTTCTAACAGTAAGTGGAAACATTTTAGGCTGTGGAAAGGGATCTTGACCCTTGCTCACCACCAGTGTCACCTTATCCCTTTATCAAGGTGTCATTTTTTCTACCAAAACTACAGTTGGTAGTCACTTCTATTTTCATGCCAATAAGGAACCAACATCTTCCTCCAGATAAGTTTTCCTTCTCGGGTCTCCTGTCAAACCCCTTAGGATCTGTTCTCTGTCCTGAGCCAGCTCATTCATGTGATTCAATTTGTCTTGAAGACTGCCTTTCTCATGGACATAACTTTGGCTAAGTGTTTCTGGATTACAGGCCTTTTCATCTAAACCACCATATTTTTCATACGGACATGGTGACCTTTCAAACTAATCAATCCTTCATTCCCCAGGTAGCCACTGAAACTATCAACCAGGCTATTTGGTTACCAGTCTTATTCCCTAACAAGGGTGAATCTCTAACTTTGGGGTATACATGGTTACATTTTTAACAGGATTACTTCCTTTAGTAAACCTGATCAAAAAGGCTACAAACTGATTTGAATGTGGCCAGGCAATGTCCAAGTTAGAATTTCTAAATGGTTTTAAAACTGCTTTCTCAGCTTGGGAGTTGCTTTGTCTACCTAAGGCTCCTTGGGTCACTTGCTTACCTCATCAGTCTGTCAAGATGTCAATAGAAACTTGTGCTGTGGCCACTTTTTGTCTCATTACAAAGTGGATATGGTCTACAGAAAGGGAATCTTTTTCCATGGTATGGTCTACAGAAAGGGAATCTTTTTCCATGGTAGTCTGGCACATCTGTAGGGCTGCCCAGGAAACTTCTGTAGCTGCAGATTCTGTCCCAGTCATGAAGATTAAAATGAATAAGATCAGATTAGCAGTTTACATAACATAATTTGGCATCTTATCATATTTAACTATTCCTCACCTTCAGCCATCCATCTCTTCTGGAGCCTCAGACTGGCATTTTAGGGATCCTGTGGTTCTACTATTCTGTAAACTTGGCATAAATGTAGATATTCATGTACTCCAGAGTTCAACAGCACCCTCAGTCATGAGGGTTGGTGTAGGTGATTATGGGAGAGGGAGGAGCTTGGCACTTTAATCTGAAGTGCTAGACTGGATATAGAACCCATTGTGAAATGAAATAGGATAGCATGCCGCCAGGTTATGGCTAGTGTTGCAACTGACTATATTCCCCAGCACTAAACTTTTACAAAGTATGCTGCCAATTCTGGGTAATGACTATATTCCCCAGCACTAAACTTTTACAAAGTATGCTGCCAATTTTGGGTAAATTTTGTCCATAATAAACTTTGTTGCACAACATAACTGGAAGCATCTAAACTTCATCTCCTAAATTGGCTACTTCCTGGATAAGCTTGACATTAAGCTTAAAGCCTAATGTCTTAATAATCCTGTTCTGGAAAGGATGAGCACTACAACTTGTATATTGGTTTCGTGCATGTATGTGAAGCTGAACTCAAAACATGCTGCAGAATTTCCATTTTGCCATGACTCTGTTTTGAAACTGGTCTAAGATTATACTAGAGCATATTGAGGGACCTGCAGCCAGGTGTCTAGATTTGGTGTATTAAAACATGGTATAACAAATTTGAAACCTATGCATATACAGTTCAGTAGGCCAGCAGTTCTAAGGTTTGATATGTATGCCAAGAAATTCACCTCCAAGGGGAATTTCCTGGCATCCATATATCAAACACTTAATAGGTTAGGATTGTTGACCCAATTGTCTAGTTCCACACACATGAGTATCATTTACTTAAACTCGGCAACACTTAGTGCTTTATGTTTTTTTAAAGACAATAGCAAGTGCAATCCCTTACATTTATACTCCTCCCATACCTCTTGGATATTACATTTTTGCTTCCTGTATTTTGGTCCCTTGAAGTCTGGGCTTTGGACAAAATTCAGGACTAAATTTGAGACTACCGTTCATATGCAGGTGAAGATGCATATCCTTTAACAGTAAAGGACAAATTTAAAATGAACAGTGGGGAGAAGTAATTCTGCCTCTTACCAGTACTGGCAGATTTTACTGCCCAACTCAAGACCTTAAACTTGAGCAGAAAGTGAGGTCTGGTCTTCACTCTAGCATTTGACTGACTTTCCTTTTTCTGGATAGCTGAGTAACTACATGCACTTCAGTGCTGTTAGCTAATTTCGTTACAGCAGTCTTTAAAATAAGCATGCAATGGCATGCCAAGGTGCATCGGTATAAAAAACTCTAATGGCTATGCAACCATTTACAAGATTTTCATTCTGTAATTCATGGTTTTAGCATACCCTTCTGTTGAATGCAGTTACTCCCTGTCTCGGTAGTGAGTCAGTAGTCACTTGGCTTCACTGACCGCCCATTTGAATCCCAGAACTGTTCTGTATTCAGAAATTCAAATTTGTGGACACCTGTTTGCCTATTCCTCATTAGGGACAGATGCTTTTCTGAAGCCTGCAGCAGGATCTCCTTTAAGTTTTTCTTAACTTACTAGACTTTCTGTTCGGACAGTGCCGCCTTAAGCATGCATGCCTTAGACTTTCCAGGTATCCTAGTCTCTAAATTGTGCTCTAGTAAAATTGAAAGCTGTTCAAGAATATTCAGTCTTAAGGTAAGAATTTATATTAAACCAAACTGTCCAATGAATGTACACTTCTCGTTTTCCAACCAGGGAGTAAGTCTGATTTTGCTATTTAAAAAAAAAAAAACACTGGTATAGTTTCAAATTTGTATAAAGGTACAATTTGAAAGCAGGCAGTCTATGGGAGTGCTTTATTTCCTTAATCAGTTCTGCAAATTTGGAGCAGATAGACTACACAATCCTCAGCTGGAGGTGACGTCTAGAGTGAATTTTGTAGTGATCTTGCTATAAAAGATTAAACAAAGTGGGCAAGCCATGTCTCACTGGAGGTGCAATATTGCCTTAATTTAACCAAATAAGTGGGCAAGCCATGTCTCACTGGAGGTGCAATATTGCCTTAATTTAACCAAATAAGGGTAGGGTAGTACATGAGGCTGAGTTGAGGTTACTGAGTAAAGGTCCAAAAATAGATCCCAGAGTCACTCAATTTTCTTTTTTAGGCAATCCACTTTCACATTTTCAAAGCATGAAATCAATCTTGAGGATGAAGGTTCTCAAGTTTTAACAAACCAGAAAGGTTCCTGTATTTGCCCAATCTCATTAAGTCACCTATGTCATTTACTGACCTTGCATTCTGTGTGTAATCATACTTTTACTTCTCCCTTCCTCCCTCCTTGGGTTAGTGGCTGTAACTCACAGCTGTACCTCCATTGTTAAGAGGTTCTACAGATGCTCATTTTGAGTTCTGAAGTGTCACATTGCAACTTGTGACACCAAGCGTTCTAATACTAGAGAATCTTGCTTTCATCCTTGTGCCCATAATGCTTCCTATTCATGGGTACCACTTGGGCTGTCCAGAGGCTTACAGCTAATTTGTACCCATTTGGGGTGGAGCTAATCTCATCCCTAAAAGTTCAGCACTAAGGGAGTTGGCCAAAATCCTTTGCTGTTAATACCTCCCTAGTAGGAAGCATAACTTGGCAATGACGCAAGACAAGGTTCTATTTAAATCCATCCAGCTAAACTCCAGTAAAGGATACAATGACCCTTAAGGGAAGATCACCTGCTGTCTAAGCGAAATTAGATGCATTTTGGGTCCCACCTGAAGAGGCCACTGGCATAGTAGTGCTAAATGTGGTGTCTTTGAATTTGTGTATTGAATCCCTGTAGGGTGTCCTTGGGTCAGTCTTCAAACCATCCATGCCAGTGTGGCTCATGAACTAACCCAAAGTAGGGGGTTCATTCATCCACCATGAATGGACAGTCTGACTTGAGATTCCTGCTAAAGTTCCTGTGTTAGTCCCTGTGAGTGCATCTCAAACTTTAGAGCCAGGAATCTGGACAAAGCCATAAATGGGGAGGCTCAGGTGTACTTAAATATTACCTTTGCAAACTCTGTTGCTGGAACAGGTTTTGCATTAGCCTGAATTGTGTTAAATTTGAAACTCTGCCTGTCACTTTCTCACTGCAGTCCTCATTGATTTCCCACAATTGAACAGACCAAAATGACACTAGAAAGTATGTCCATGGCTTATCTGCTTCAAAAGGCTCACTCACTTTAAGAAGCATCTTACAGTGGTGAGTTGAGTACTGGTCAGCTTAACTTGCCCATGCTGTTACTACGTCAGGACAAACCTACCTTCATATTTCACTTTTCTAAGCAGCAATTCTTGCTCTTTGTAAGATGCAGTGCCATACAGATGGTTTTCCAGCCCATCTCCTGAGTTTTTTCAACTCTCCTTGATGGTCTCTTGCACTAATTGTTTAATAAATGGCATCCTTGGGCAGCCATAAGGTAGAACTAAAGCTACCCATTTCAGTGTAAATTGCATAATTTCTGGTAACTCTTTGCTTCCTTTAGTCCCTTTTTTTGTCTGATCCCACTGCATCTGTATGAAAGGCCTTGTCTATTTCAATATCAATTTCAAACTAGGCCTTTACTCAGTTCCACAAACCCACCACATCTAGAGGACATGAAGTGCCTTGTCTGTTATGCTCTAGGTTTAAAGCTGCATTATAATACGAAAATCCAAACCCTACATGGTTTTATCCTAGCATGTACCCTGAAATTTCAGTTTAGTCCAGCTTCAGGCATACAGTTGGTTCATTCACAATAGTCTATAGTAGATTTGCTGATTATACCTGAAGTCTTCATTTCCATCACTTTATAGGCCCTTGCCACCCATTGCAAAGTGGTCCATGAGTTTGTTAAATACACAAACTCGGCAAAACATTTTGCAATAATGGTCAGTAAAACCAACTAGCAGATGGAAGACCATCTTTAACTGAATCTGACATTACTTAGTACAACATTCCGTTTGCAGATATGTAGACCATGTGGACCATATGCAAGGCTTGCATTCAGTAAATTTGTCCTTGCATGTTCATGCTAGATATTAAGTGAAAATTAAGAAAATGTGCAGTTGTACACAAATTACAATAAATACTTGTAATGAAATACTCAAGCAGCACAACTGCATGAAGCTTGCAAATCCTGTCTGTATACAAATGGTACTCCTTGATATGCATGCAATGCCCATGCAGCAGTAAAAGCTTTAACAAGGCTCTAGCTGTAATGCACAATGTTAAATATAAGTAATCCTGGAAACAGTGGGTCTTGGCAAGTTGGATACCATTAACCAGTCCTGCATGTAAGGAGGACCTGTGCACATGGGTGGTACACTGACATGCTTCAAAGTATGCCATCCAGTTGTCCTTGCTCTTTCAAACTAGTTTGAATCTCTAAGATAGCTAAAATATTCCTTTGCAGTATGATGCATTTATTATGCAGCAATTGGTAAAGTAACATTCCCAGTGCTAAAGGGTGCTAGTATTGGCTTTACACCTTCTGACCCCAGGTGCTTTATTTGCTTAGTTTCTGAATCCATCCCCTGAAATAGTGAATCGGATCCCAAAATCTGAAATGGGAATCCTCTTAGTGCTACTGGGAGGCATGCCTTTCCACTTTAGAGGGTGATGTGGCAAAGCCATCTACCTCTGAAATTGTTAAATGGTGTAAGGATTTTCAGATTACTGCCATTTAACTTTCAGTTTGAGGATGCTATTTTGGGTGCACCTGTGAGGAGCAATTTGCTATATATCCAAAGGTTTACTTCAGTAGCAGACACATGTAGACCTGGTCAACACCATAAACTTGCTGTGGTTTCATAATGCAAAGGTCTTGACAATCATTTGTCTTGCTACCCATGTGACATGGCCTCTACCAAGGCACTGCATCCTAGCCAGTTTACTCAATGGCTAGTCCCTTCAGAATCCCAGCTAGAAAGACAACTTTTCAGAATCCTAATTAGAACCATCTTTCTCACTTGTGCCAATACATAAACACCGACTTAACTCACATCTTGCACTCTGCTAATTATGATCAGCTCTTAATCATGTTTGTAGTTGTGTAATTAATGTACAAATGTCAGTGCAGTAAATCTACAAGAGAAGGGGTTGGGATGGCTTGCAGTGTTGGATAAACCAGACGGATTCCTAGTCATCTTCCACTGGCTTATTACCATAGCTGAATAGTTAATATTCATGGCTGCACACACTATCTTGAGTTAGAACAAGGATGCACCAGAACTGTGCCAAACATATTAAAATGGGTTTTAACACTTGGTCAGAGTATAACACAGATTTCAAAAATGTTCCAGTAATTCTATAAATAGCTTTCCTAAAGTGACACAGCCAATTTAAATTTTCACATTGAAAAGTAAATTCACACAACCAATTGACAGATTTTTTTCTTACACCTCTCAAAAGGTGTACTGCAAAATCCCAAGCATTAGTTTGGTTTTATGGGGTTGGATGTGGTTCCTAAATGTAAGAGGCAGCCTTTGTAATTCCTTTATTGAATACAAGGAACTTGGATGACAAATTTGTGGTTGTGCATCCTGGACTTCAGTGATTTTTAGAACTTTTTAATTTGTAATTGTTTACATGGGTGTGTAGGAGGGGTGGGGGTATATGACATACTTTCACATGTATGTCAGTTGGTTTTGTGATTTTTACTTTAAATGTGAATTTGTGTATTGGATGTTTTTCTTGCATGTTTTTAGTGGGGGGGATTTATAGACTTATTACTGGATGGAATTATCCTGAAACCTTTTGGTTATAGTTAAGTGCTAAAACCATTTTTAATCTGGTAAGTTCTGGTGTGTATTTGCTCCAACCTGAATTGTTGCAGATGTCTCCAAACAGCAGTTTCCATTTTCCCTGATTGCCTTTCTCCTGATGTGGAGCACATCTATTCATAGCTGCTGGTATAAATGAAATAAGTGGAGTTTGATTGCAAGCAAATGGCAGGAATGAGCAACAATGTCTTATTCTACTCTAGAAAAATGTCTCACTCGCACTGCTGTTTTTGCAAAGCAGTAACTCTGATCCATTTCTGTCCATAGACTCTGACCTACAAGCAATTTAAAGGGTCCTGGGGTTGAAGACATCAAAGGTAGGAGATAAAACTTGTGTTTAGTTCATGTGAATCCATCACCATGCATTTTGATTCTCCTTGTACTGCAACAGGCATTGATTAGTTTTTGGAATGGACAAAATTAAGAAATGCTGAGTCGTTTGGCTAGAAATGCTGAGTCGTTTGGCTAGAAATGCTGAGTCGTTTGGCTAGAAATGCTGAGTCGTTTGGCTAGAAATGCTGAGTCGTTTGGCTAGAAATGCTGAGTCGTTTGGCTAGAAATGCTGAGTCGTTTGGCTAGAAATGCTGAGTCGTTTGGCTAGAAATGCTGAGTCGTTTGGCTAGAAATGCTGAGTCGTTTGGCTAGAAATGCTGAGTCGTTTGGCTAGAAATGCTGAGTCGTTTGGCTAGAAATGCTGAGTCGTTTGGCTAGAAATGCTGAGTCGTTTGGCTAGAAATGCTGAGTCGTTTGGCTAGAAATGCTGAGTCGTTTGGCTAGAAATGCTGAGTCGTTTGGCTAGAAATGCTGAGTCGTTTGGCTAGACATGCTGAGTCGTTTGGCTAGACATGCTGAGTCGTTTGGCTAGACATGCTGAGTCGTTTGGCTAGACATGCTGAGTCGTTTGGCTAGAAATGCTGAGTCGTTTGGCGTACTATGAAGTTTCTACTTGAGCAGCTTGAAGTCTCAAACACTGAAGCATTGGCAAGTCCCTCTTCTGGCTGTGACCCCAGGATTGAAGATCACCAAAGGTAAGGGACTTAAATTGTACAGTAAGCTCTGATTGTGAATTGGTTCTTTCTGCAGGTGAAAGAATCCTGGGGTTGAAGATCTTCCAAAAGGTAAGGAAGTTTTCAAACTTGACATTTTGGTGCTTCAATTAATGACGTCTGAGCAATTTACTAGAGGATCACTTCAGGAACAGAAATGGCAATAACTTTCAGTGTATAGGTCCATGTCGTAACCTTGTTATGCTGTTTAACCTTTCTGATAATGGACTTGTATCTGCACAGTTAAGGTTGGTTTTTAATTTCAAATGTCTATTGACTTGGTATGCATTGGTCACTAGCTGAAAATCCGCGTATGCCGACTCTAGCAATTTATCAGTTAACAAATTCTGTGACTTCTGCAATTAAGTAGGGAGGGTCTGACTTTGGGTTTTATTGGCATAGGGTAAAACTAGTATACCTGGCTGTAGGTAGCTGCAATTGAATTGTTTAGATGAACATAACAGTCCAATGTTTAGCTTGGAATTATGCTGATGGGCTTAAGTGTTCAGAAACTTCAGGAAGTCACATGACAGCTCACTAGCTTTACCTTGCAGTATCTGATCTTTGGTCCTGAATATGAGTTTTTTTGGGTCACTGCAGACCATTTATTTTCCGTGTGTATCCATGTAGCATTTTATACTGTGACCCAGAGGCTGGCATGCATCTTTTTCTGTAGTTGTATGGTGATGGATGCAACAAAGCTGAGTATGACTTGGTGGTGGCATTTTACAAGATGTTTGTTTTGGTTAACTAATTTTACATGACTGGCAGCAAAACGACCCCAGGACTGAAGACCAAAGCTCTCAAAGGATGTGGCAAAGGTATGTAACTCTTACTTAATATATGCAGTCTTGTTTCCTGCTCTGAATGAATGAAACGTTTAAATGTGGCAAAAATGTTTTTAGCTTATAGTAGCTAATCTTTGACTTCATCCTCAAGCTTAACACTTCAATCGTATGAACATGTTTTTAGCCTGTCAGGCTTGCTACTTTAGTTCTGTTTGGTATACACAGCCACAATTGAAATACCATGACTCTGGGAGGCTGCATTAGTGAAATGAAAGCGCTTGCTTTTAAACAAGTTAATTGAGCTGCAACTTTTTTTTTTTTGTTAGCTGGAATTTATTTACCAGGCTGCATCAATGACAAAGTTGAGTGCTTTTTATCTTATGAAATTAACTTCAGCTGAAGTCAGGTTTATAGGATGAAGGTGCTCAACTTGTAAGTGATGTGGCAGTTTTATTTGACAGTAATGTACAGCTGCACTGTTTGCATCTTAATGTCTCACTTGGAAGTGGCTTGTCCAGATAGTGCTGTTTTGGTCTAGAGATTTCTAGTAGCTGGTATGTTTGTGGCATTTGGTAGCTAATCTTGAGTGCATGTTAAGGAACTGTAATTGCTGCTGGTTAGTTTTTTAGCAGGCTGTAATACTTCTGTCATCCTTACTTAAAACCATTCTAACTTTATTGCATCTACCTATCTGTACTATAGTATTCAATTGTATGCTTAGATACCTATATTTTAGATTATTAATGTTCATGCATCATTTGGAGCTTTTCTCCCCAGGTGTCTGCTGAAATGGGTTCCTGACCCAGTTGGAGTTTCCCAGTAAACAAATGTTTAACTTGGGCAATATCTGTACTTAGATACCTATATTTTATAGATTCTTAATGTTCATGCATCATTTCGAGCTTTTCTCCCCAGGGGTCCGCTGAAATGGGTTCCTGACCCAGTTGAAATTTCCCAGTAAACAAATGTTTAACTTATTGCAGAAAGCCATCTGCCATGTAGGAGAAGATTTCTGGTGAGCTGGCAAAATAAAATGCTTCCAACAGTAACATTTTTTTGCAGTGAGCAATCCCAAAGCCTGTTACACTCCCTGATCTCATGTGTATACTATCTTGGTTGATAGTTTTGGTGAACATGATGGGATCACTATCTTCCGTGACCAGGCCTGCTCCCATACACCAAGGCTATAAGCATTAAACATCTGATTTAACATTTCCTTTTTAGGAAGATGCACTAGAATTTTTCTCCAGTTAAATGTACATAGAACTAAACTCACACTGTTTGGCAAGGCACCCTTTAGTTAAAAGGTATAACCAGATATGTTTGCTATAGGGTAGTATACCTCTATAGGATAAGGCTATGATGGGCTAGAGCTTCACAGATGCACAACCAGTAATAGGTAATGGCTTCAATGATCACATAAGGTAGGGTAGGAGTAATAGAATTGCAGTGACAAAGGGCCTTGTAGAAAGTATAAATGGCATTTTGCTAGTTGAATTGATCTAGGAGTAGTGATGGGAGTGTAGGTGATGGGGGAGGGGATGATGGCCATGAAAGCTAAACTTTGTTCCATGCTGCTTGCACTCAGTTGACTTGGCACTGAAAGTTTGTGAACCACTGTGAATAAAGTTTGTGAACCACTGTGAATAAAGTTTGTGAACCACTGTGAATAAAGTTTGTGAACCACTGTGAATAAAGTTTGTGAACCACTGTGAATAAAGTTTGTGAACCACTGTGAATAAAGTTTGTGAACCACTGTGAATAAAGTTTGTGAACCACTGTGAATAAAGTTTGTGAACCACTGTGAATAAAGTTTGTGAACCACTGTGAATAAAGTTTGTCAACCACTGTGAATAAAGTTTGTCAAGCACTGTGAATAAAGTTTGTCAAGCACTGTGAATAAAGTTTGTCAACCACTGTGAATAAAGTTTGTCAACCACTGTGAATAAAGTTTGTGAACCACTGTGAATAAAGTTTGTGAACCACTGTGAATAAAGTTTGTGAACCACTGTGAATAAAGTTTGTGAACCACTGTGAATAAAGTTTGTGAACCACTGTGAATAAAGTTTGTGAACCACTGTGAATAGATCTAGTAGTAGTGATGGGGGAGGGGATGATGGCCATGAGAACTAAACTTTGTTCCATGATGCTTGCACTGCTATTAACTTGTACTCAGTTGACTTGGCACAGTTTGTGAACCACTGTGAATAAAGTTTGTGAACCACTGTGAATAAAGTTTGTGAACCACTGTGAATAAAGTTTGTGGTCTCTTGATTTTTTGGCATTTAGTTTTATAGTACCCAATTCTAACTAAATCAAATAGACTAATGGACTTGCTGTAAGCACTTTCACCCCATAAATTGGCGATCTATGCATAGTTCCTGAAGCGTGCATTTAGGGATTGAGTAATAGTCACTTTCAACTAGCTCATCACTCCCCCTTGTATAACATGTCTACCTAAACTGTGTAATGTGGGAAATCTGGTATAGCATTCTGCATTAACAGGCCACATGGCAGTCACTACTGAATTAAGTATTTCAGTGTTGCGTAACACTAGGTGGAATTATGTTCATTACATTCCCCATCTTTGGGTAGTTGAATTTCAGCCTTTATTGCTTTGCAAGCTGTGATATGGTTTAGACTGATTTACTTGGTGCATTAATCAGTTTTTTACCAATTTCTGGATCAGCCTGGGTGAAATGCATCTCAAACACCATAGTTGTATAGCTAGCAGTGCCATCTACAGTTTTTCTAAACTGGGCCAAATATTCAGGAAATCGTAGCTCTAAGCAAGAACATTGGCTTGAAGTGCATTTTTGTTGCACTGTGCCCTAAATTGGCAAGTGACTTCAGTTCAACAGGGAGCTTGCTAGTTAGTGGGTATTGGAGCATGTGCAGTCCCATGGAGTTCATTTTTTGGGAGTAATGAGGTGGCTCATGTTTAACAAGATTTTCCATTATGCACTCTTCCAAGGAGTAAATGTGTAGAGACAGCTGGTAGAGTTGATACAAAAGTGCATCTCTTGGCCATATGACTTTTTTTTTTTTTTTTTTTTTTTCTAGAGTGCTTGGAATTTACAGAAGCTGTTGGGGTGCAGCAAGGATTATTAGAGGTAGAATCCTGCTCCCTTATAAAGGTGAACTGTTTTGCTGCTGGTTTGGAAAGAAGTCTCTCGCACCAGGAAGAGTCTTTGACCATGTTTAAGTTGGACTAGATTACTATCTCCTAGTTGGAGATTGTCTGTCTGAATTGGCTGTGTACATCAGAGGGATATTAAAGTGCTTAACCTTGGAGTTCCAAGAAGCTTAGAATTTGTTTTTTGTGGTGTATGGTTGCAGTAAGTGGCTTTAGTTGGCATGGGGTGTTGGTGAGTGACCTGATAAGTGACTTGGGCAAGTGGAACATGAGTGGGGTAACGGTGCATATGGAGAAGAGGGGCAAGAAGGAATTCTTGTGCTACCCATTTGGTAAAGGGTGTGAGTTGGTTCAATGGAGTAACACTAGCGCATTATGAAGTTTTGGGAGGAGTGTCTGGGTTGAGCTAGAGAAGATTGTTAAATGCCACCTAGATCTATAAATGGCCCCCTGTAAGTCAAACTTGGTCTAGTGTTGCCTAGTCCCAAATCTGAGCAGGTGGTACTTCTGGATAGTTGGATGTAGGTGGTCTGCAGAGTTCTGTGCAGGACAGATGTAGGTGGTCTGCAGAGTTCTGTGCAGGACAAATGTGGATGAGATGTATGTTGGGTCCAGAAAGGATGAACACGCTCTACCACATAACTGAGTAATGGAATGAAGCAGCATAGTGCATGATGTGGGTAGTGTGGAGTTTATAGACTGTTTCATTTGTTCATTGCCATTTATAGATGGGGAGGTTAACATTACTCTTGGTGGGGAATGCCCATTTTATGCTTTCTGATGTAATGGTCTTGGAGTGCAAAAGATGTGCAGTTGTCTCCTTGGTTACAGTTCTGTGGATAGCCATTTGTCTTAAACTGGTACAAAGTGTGGTTTTACAGTTCTGTGGATAGCCATTTGTCTTAAACTGGTACAAAGTGTGGTTCAAGTTGTAGGTGGAGATGCTGAAGGTCTCTGCTACCTCTGGTTTGAGGGCTTTTCACAATTGTAAAGGATTTGGACAAGCTTCTCTTGGTAATGGCAGAATGCTTGGAGATTGGCATGGGTGTGGGGTTTTAATAATTTGACTCAACTCATTTGAGTTGGAGACATAGGTTTGCTAGGCAAGGCCCACGTGAGTCATTAGAATATTTTTGGAGTTTGTCTAGGGACTTTACAGTGCTGTTCCTAGTGATTTTTGGATAACGCAACCCTTTTGTATTTTACTGCAGTATTCAAGCTATTCTGAGGTGTCCCAGTGATTTCCAAGAGCCAGTCTGGTACCTGATTTTGAGGAACCAGACTTTTGGAATATTGGCTACCTAAGCCCTTGTGTAATCTTAAAAGGCCCTACAGTTAGGACCTTCTGTTATGGCCTACAGGTTATCAAATGTGTTCAAGGTCCCATTCTGCAAAAATGGACACCAATAAAAGCAGAATAAAAGGTTGTAAATACTGGATAAGGGTCTGTTGTAGAGCAGGATGTCAGAGCATCACAGTAACTAAAATTAAAGGTAAGTTGCAGTAAGCATTTTTAACCTGGCCTGTTTCATGTGCCAATGAAGTTGCCAAATACCTGGTTTTGTGACCAGGCATGTTTGGGGGCTGCCACCTACTGTGTACAGGAATTTCTTCCATGTAGGTAATGTACTTTTCATGTATTTGTGAACTAGTTATCAAGGTAATGGGACAGATTTCTGGGCTACACTAAACTTTCAGTGTAACCAGATTTGGGCTAGAAAGATTGGGATCAACACCAAGCTAGAACATGAGCATACTAGTTCAGATCAATGCTAAAACAATTTGATAGTGAATTACCCTTTACTTAGCACTGTAAAGGAAATGGGGGAATGCTAGTAATCACATTTCTATAAATGTCTTGGAAAATGGAAGGTTTTCTCTAAACATGTCATGCCTAGAAGTTTTTAGCCACCAGCGTGCTCCCAGTGGGCTTTCCAAGTGTCATTGCTGGGCAGTTTTCCCTTTGGAGAAAATGTAAGCCTAAATATAATTCCTGTGTGGGGGGAATACTTCATAGCTAGGAGTGAACATTTTGCTTGTTCATTTGCCATCTTAAAATTGATGCAGCCTTTGTGTAAAAATGCTTAAACCTGGTGGGGGGTAAAGGGAGTTTCATTCCTTCTAAACCTAATCTTTCAGCCACAAACTGCTTTTTCCAGTACAGAAAGCTAGCAATTTGAGCTGAAGGAGGGGGATCCTGCTTTGGCCACTCAGTTCCCTAGATTTTGTTCTACACTATGAATGGGGGGGGGTTAGCCTCAACAGCTTCACAAAAGCTGGCTAAGTGAGGAGTTTATTATGGTGCTGAGCAGTGAAAGGTACCCCTGTGTTCCCCAGAATGTAGTGTCTATCTCTGGGGATGCACCTTCTACTGCATTTGTTTCACAAGTCTGGCTTATACAAGTTACTTTATCAAATGGTTTCAGGTAAGTGTTCATATTTATATCTGCTGCATTGGCCACATGGGCTACATCCTGCCAAGGATAAAATAACCCATGTTCCAAAGTTTCAGGGCACCTTGTCCACAAGCCATCAGTTTTGTGCAGAGGGTGATTAGACCAGTTTAAGAGGAAAGCTAATCGGCCTTTCCTGACCTTGAAGCTTACTATGTGGGGTTTTGAGAATTGACTGGCTTATGCTGTTACTTTGGGGAGGTAAACCTTCATATTTTGTTGTACTTTTAGTTACTAAAGTGTTGGACTGAAGACTATTCTCAAATGTTAAAAGCAACTTTTTTGTGGAGGGATTTTTCTGTTGGTGCTGACAAATTTTAATTTGAATTGGCTCTTTCTGCTCCCTTTTTCCTAGGAAAGGGTCACCATTTCTGTCTTTACTAGGAACAAACTACTTCCAGTCTGCTAAGGCTGTACTTTGTGGCTAGGACAATCAAAAAGCTAGCAAGTGGTCACTTCAGGCAGGTGAAACTGTTATAGTTGGTGCTTCTGACCAATCCCAGAGCCATCTGATGTAGCACCTACAGCTGCTATGGACCTGGGTTAATGTCCTCTGCAACTGTTTGGGGTGGCTTCTGAAAGAGAAGGCCTCTTGTTTCAGTGCAGAGCAGGGAAACATGATGGATGAGAGATTTGCTTCCTAAGTCAGGGGTTGTGGGTTTGTCCCATCTGGGGTAAATAGCTATATATTGATAATGGTATTAATCTCAAACAAGTGATGGATTCTCACCTTTGGAAGCAAAGGAAGGGCAACTAGCCTATGAAAACATTGAGAATGTGCCCATCTCAGGGAAGCTGTTAATACTGTTCCCATCTTTGCTGTCAAAACTAAGCATGGAACCACTCATTCTCAATCTTCTAATTTTGGAAGAAATTTCCTATCTGTTGGAACAGTCACAGGCTTTTCTAAGAATTCTGGGAGCTCCCAAACTAAGGACAACTGACATTTCCTCCCCTGGCAACCTCCCTTTTTCTCACAGAAAAATGTAATCTTTTTGGTAAGTTTCAGACAAATAGGATGTGATAATATTACAGATAATAGTGGGAGGCAGTTGCCCTTTTCCAAGGGGTAATTCCTCATCTTTCAGATCACTTGTTTCCATCACATGCTGTCCCAGGGAGGGAACCAGTTAACTCTTCCCAGTTGGGAGAGTAGTTTATAAAGGATTTTTTTAAGTGGCAAAGTCTTGCAGACAAGCTCTAGAGCTTTCCAAAAGCAGCACAAGTGTGCAAATTCAAATGCCATTCCACTGTTACAAACTTAAGGTTTCCTTAACCTCACATTCATATTGATCCAGACTTCAGATGTTAAGTCTGCTTTCAGTTCTCTGCCTTTCCACTTGGACTAAAGTGTTCACAATGTGTCTAGCTCCAGTTCTAGCTCACTTCAGGTTAGAGTATCCATGCTTTTTAGACTACTTATCTTTTGCAGAGTTTCAAAAAGTGGAAGGGGATCTCGTGCAAACTGATTTCTGCTCTGGTCACTGAAGGAATACCTTAGGATTTTTGGGTCTCATTGCTTTTGTGATTCTTAAGATTATCTTTTCTTTGTGATTCTTAAGATTATCTTTTCTGAAGTGTCTGGTCCTAAGTCCAACCTTTGTCTTTACAAGTCCCAGTGCTGGATTTTGTAAGAACTTGGGGAAGTTCCCTAAACATCCTGTTCTCCCAAGCAGTCAGAGGCCTGGTTTTTGCTTGGACAGTAGTTTCTGGTGGGATAAATATGCAAGGTGGGTGGAACAGACAAGCACAAAGCTGCTTGCCCTAATCAAGGCAGTCATCTTGGGTATCATTGGGTCCCAAGAACCAAAGTCCCCTGCTACATCAGGTAGCAAGGGAGAATTGGGCTGTACCCCCCTACACTAGCCATGTTAGCCTGGTATCACTTCATAAGACTGTCTCACTTCAGTTGATCTGTCAATGTAGGATACTTAGGACAAAGACACTAAAGAACGGACTAGATCAGGACCTTGCAAGATTTGACATCTTTGGGGACATCCTAAATCGATTTGTCTCCTCTGTAAACAACAATCCCCCTATAGTGCCTCCTTGGGCAAGGTTCAAAGGACAAAACCACTATACAAGCATGCAAAATCTTGAGGAAATGCTACTCCATGCTAGAAGTCTAAACCTCAAAATGCACACTCTTTGAGGCACTCCTAAAAATGGATAACACTGATATCTGTGCAGTAACAGATTTGGCTCACGGCTCCTGAGCACCTCTGCAATACCAGGCTACAACTCTTACCACACTTTACGGCCACAAAACCAAGACAAACACTAAAGGTGGAGTGTCCATAATCACCAGGGATATTGGCACCTCCAGGCTACTTGCCCAACACAATGCATCTGAAATTCTCCAGGTGCAACCAACACTAGGTAAGACTGCAATCCAAATTTTAGCTTGCTACAGATACCTCACGATTCTCACTACACCTACTGGAAAATATTAAGATACAACCAAACACCCTAATGGGGTAATTTCAACTACCCTGCCATTAACTGGGAAAACTACTCTGTAGCAGCTCCTTTTCCCAACTGTTCTTGGAATTAATTTCAGACATCTTGGAATTTCTAAGTTTCTGCCGCCCTGGATCAACTAAATCCATTGTCTCAGCAGGGGCTCCATCCTAGACCTGATCATTACCAATGTGGGAGATAGTGGTCACCCCCTGACCATAAGTGAATCAACCTTTACATCCACATCCCCCCAGTAAGGAAACCTCAAACTTCTCCAAAGCCAACTTCATGCTAATTAAGTCAGAAGTGACAAACTTCATGACACCCATGCAGACAGGATCTGAAAGTTCGACTGCAGAATCTTACACTAAGGCACTGTACGAGCACATCCACTTGTGCATGAATCATGCCATCCCAAATAGAACCAAGATGCTCTCCTCCCAAAAAGTCAATCTGGTGGTCCCTTGCTATAAACTATACAACAGAAGGAATAAACTTGCAGAAGAAAATCCCAGGATGCAAAACTCCCTTGCCAGCTTCAGAAGCTTGAGATCTCTCCTAAAATCCTCAAAAGCTAGTTATGAAAAGACAGCCACAAGGTATTCCATACTTAAGCCAATCTAAATGGCAATGCTCAGTTTTAGCAGAATGGCATTACATGTACTGATCCCAAGGATATTGCCAATATCCTGGCAGATTGATTTAGTGCCAACTTCACCCCCTCAAGGACCCATCTCCGTACCAAAAGATTGCCAAATGCCAGAAATCATGGCCACACAGGTAGTAACTGCACTCAAGCTATGAATACAGCATCCATGGGATCAGATGACATCCCAGGCTGTGTACTACATGAACTGGTACCACCCAATTGTCATGTTTAATCATAGCCTCACCTCAGGCTCTGTGCCCACTGAGTGGTGCACTGCTAACAGTTATCCCATTCCACAAGGGTGATCCACCTTGGATCCCAGGAACTACCAACCCATCAGTCTGACAAGCCTGATCTGCAAGGGCATGGAACTTATGATGCCTTCAAACACTGGACCCCACACAGTTTGGGTTTGTGAAGGGCCAGTTTTGTCTCCTGAGTCTGATTGACTTCTTTGAATGGGTAGGGCAGTCCACACAGCTTATCAACATTGCCAAGGCCTTCAACACCATTCCCACTCTGGAATCATAGATAAACTGGGCATAAATCCCTACGTCACTCTATGGGTTGCTAACTGGCTTAATGACAGAACCCAGACTAAAAGTAGCTGACTCCAAATCCAGCTCCAGAAGAGTACCTCAGGGTTCACTCCTGGGACCACTCTTTGGCATCTACTTCTCTGAAGTACAAGCCAGCACTAAGGAACTCCGGCTAAATTTTGCAGATGACTGCAACCTGGGAGCCATTATTGAATCCCCAGATGATGTGGATATTTTACAAAAGGGCCTTAAAGAATCGGCCATGGGCTCAAGCTTAATGCCAAGAAATGTATACTTATCCCCTTTGCAAAAAAACAAAATGTGCCCATGAATTACCACATAGGTGGCAGTACACTAGACATTGAAAGTGAGAGAGACTTGACACAGACCGTGGTCTCACTTTCCACTTGACACAGACCGTGGTCTCACTTTCCATAACCACATCGCCACAACAGTCCTATGTGGCACACCATCACTAAGGGCTTTTTATCCAGAAAAAAGTCATTGTCCCACTGTGGTCATCCCTCTGACGCATTAGAGTATAATGCCCTGTTTGATATGTAACTCACAAGACATCTGCAATAGCTGGAAAGGCCACAAATGCCTCACAAAGAATCACAGGCCTAAAGTAGATGCCATATGCTAAAAAAAAAATTCAGCTATACTCTGTGGCATATCGTCTACTCAGTGGCGATCTCTGCTTAACATTCAAGGCCATGTCAAACCCTGAGCTGTTGGACATGCTTCAGTAAGAAATCCTAATCCCTCAGGTGGACATGCTCCACTTTATCCCAGTCCCTCAGAGCCACATGCTCCAGGGATCTAAACCTTATCACAATGAACAAAACATATGCTGGAGGGATAGGTTCCTGACCCAGAGACTCCCCATACATGTCAAGCAGAATGCCTCCTTGGTCCTCTTCAAAAGGAACCTTGATTAGATGGGAACTAGGAAATTCACCCTGGGGATCATGTCAGTCACCCTGCTAGACAGGGGTCTATTCAGGGAATTGTTACAGCTAGGCTTGTATAGGCCCTAGGGCCAATAGCCTACTAACAACCTATTAGGTGACAAGTATCTGAAGGACTCTATGCAAAAAGGCCTGGAGGTCTGATGCATTTTCCTTTCCTTGGATAGGAATGATTTTTCCTATAATTTCTGAAGACCTGGAATCCCCCAAAATCATTGATGACCCCATTCTGACCCAGGCAACAGTGGATGTTTGTGTTTTACTGTTGCAGTCCTAACTAATGGGTTATCCGGCTCCTGGTAACCCTTGATCAGCCAGAATACCAAAGGTAAGTAAAAACTGCATCGGCTGCTGTCTGTTGTAAAGGATGTCAGGATATCACTTCAGTCTTTGCCGCGGAGCCTGAAGCTTTTCATGCATGAGTGCAGGTTGGCAGATTACCTTGATTTATTTCCAGCTACAGGACTAAGTCTACTACAGCTGAGTACCCCGTTGGGGATCCTCTTTTCTTGCCTTAAATGTCCAAAAAGGTTGATTGCCTTACCTGGGGAAAGCAGATTCCCCATAAAGATTTTCATTCCTATTGCATTATCTGTTTAGGCCTTGACTGACTTTCCCAAGCACTGTGCCGCCTCTAATCTGTGTACTATCCATCTTGCTAAGCATTTTGGAGTTTAGCTTAAGTTCATTGGTGTGGCATCCACCAGTCTTCAGATTCTGAAGAAGCGCAAGGCCAAGCATTGTGACAGGCCTCAAAACTAAGTCCTCAGATGAGGATAAGTTGGTTGTCAGTCAGGCAGGAGCCTGTGAGATGCTTTCGCAGTCTGCTGATGTACAACTGAAGGCCTTGATTGAGTCTGTCCCTTAGGCCTTTATCCTCCATTTTGTCTTCTGACCTGTTGCCTCTTCTGCTGGAGCCAGAAACGCTAAGCTCACTCCAGGGTCAGAGGCCTCCATTTAGTGCTCTGACACCAAACTTCAACCCTTGACTTCTGATTCAGTGGATGCCAGGCCTCCTGAGTCCTTTAGGCTTGCAGGTAAACCTGCCATTCATAAGCCTGTGAAAAGGCAGGCTCCAGTTCCCCTCAATCCCAAATGGTTAAAATGGCTGATTTAACCCTTATTAGGGGTTCTTGGCCTCATTCTCCCTAAAGGAGTAGGGATGTTTCTCCTGATGTTTTGTCCTGTTCAGGGTCTGATTGTTCCAGCATTTCTGATGAATTTTCTCAGGCTTTTTCTCCATTTGAGGATTTGGATGCAGAAGAGTCCATCCTTTCGGCCTCTCCTCCAGAGGATTTCTCTTTTGGTGACACTACCCTCAGTACATTTTAAATGGAAAAGCCAGGACTATCCCCAGGGTACATTTTAAATGGAAAAGCCAGGACTATCCCCAAGCTAAGAAATGGATTAGGGAGTTTCTGGATTTACCTCTGCATAAGTCTCTTGCTATTTCCCTTGTTGGAAGTTGATTTGTTTCTGGAAAATTCCTTGCCTCAATTCAGTTCACAGGAAACCTGACTGGTACTACAGAGTCCCTGATTCTTTCTTTTTCAGGGACCCGTTGGTGGATCCAGAGGTTATTTCTCGGGGTCCTAAAGGAGTTAAGGCCACTGTTACCAGGAATCCTGTTGACTTCGGACAGGGAATCTAGGAACCTAGATAGGTGGGGCAAGAAAGTTTATACATCTGCTACACTAGCTTTTAGGGCTACCAATTGCTTTTTTCATATGCTGAAGTGCCAACTGCACACCTTGGAGGTTATTAAGTCTAAGAAAGTGTACATCCTCTGGCAGAGAGGACATGTAAGATTTGTTGAATTCAACCACTCTGATCAATCAGCATTCTTTGCGTTGTTGTTTTGACATCCTTGAGGCCTCCAGTAGGGCAATGGCTACTGGGTCTGTTAAGGCATGCTTGGCTCAGAACAGCCTCTTCCAGAACCGGTCAAGGCTAAGCTTTTTGATGTACCTTTGCATAAAGACAATCTTTTGGGCAGCAAAGCTGAGGAGGTAGTTAAGATGGATAAGGCCAAGTCTATGCAAACTATTAAGGATTTTCTGCAAGTCCAGCCCCCTTGTTTTAGCAGGAATTGTCTTCCAAGAAATGGACCTTTTCTAATACCAACCGATGGAACTGTTCAGGACTAGAGGCTACAAATCTTCTAGGGGCCAGGCAGCTACCCCTCAAAGGTCTAGGTGGTGGCAGGCTTCCACTTCTAAGGCAGGAAGCTTTAAGCTTGCATCTCATTCAAAGCACAATCAATGACTTTACAACTTCTGCCTTGCATGGCGAGTCCTTTAGGGGGAAGTCTGGACCTCTATCACAGATGACAAATGGGTGCTCAGAACAGTGTCCCTGGGGCACAAGTTCTTCCCAGCTCCCAAAGGATTCCCAGACGTTCCTCCAACCCAAAGGGCAGAAGTAGAAAAACAGTTTCTTTTGGGCACAATAGAATCTGTTCCTGCTCAGCAGGTAGGCTATGGCTTTTATTCCAGGCTTTTTCTAATTCCAAAAAAAGAAGGCACCTGGCGTCCTATCCTAGATCTTTCCATTCTGAACTCTCCTAGTAATTCTAAAGTTTAAAAATGCTCAATCTGCATCAGTTGCTACCAGTGCTAGAAAAGGATTCCTGGCTGGTAACCTTGGCTGTCAGAGATAATCCTCTATCAGGGAAGTTGCAGGCAGGATTTTGTTTCACAGTGGGCAAGCAACATTATCAATTCTCTGCACTGCCCTTGGGCTTATCTACTGCTCCCAGTGTTCACAAAGTGCCTGGCCCCAGTCATTGCTTTTTGCAGGCAGAAGACAATTCAGATTTACCCATATTTGGATGACTTGTTTTCAAGCAAGCTTTCAAGAACAGTTGCTAAAGGATCTGGAATTCAGAGACTCCTTTTCCCTGGGTTACACTCTGAGAAAAAAATCAGATACCATCCAAGGAGTTAACATTCTTGGGAGCGAGTCTGAACACAGCCGCCCAGATATCTCACCCAGGAGAAGCAGACACCTCTTTCAGTTTACTTCAAGGACTTGGCAAGTTTGTCCTAGCAAGCTCTGGTATTCATGGCATATTGTATTCTCATGATTCCTTATGCAAGACTGCATATGAGGAAATTGCAATGGTACCTCGAACATTTGGTGTCAACACCCAGGACCTGGATATGATCCTTCTGCAGATGGAGTTTTTATGGTGGGCAACAGCCTGTATATAAAACAAAGGCATGCCCTTTCGAACACCACCTGCCACTCAAGTTCTGACTACAGATGCATCAGACTATGCCTGGGTAGCTCACCTGGATGGCAGAGCGCCCAGCAGATGCACCTGCATATAAATCTGAGTTGATTGCAGTTCAGGCTTTACTAGCTTTCAAGCATCTTTCCAGGGACCCTGCTTGTCAGAACAAGATAACACCACAGTCATGTAGTACAACAAGCAGGGAGGAACTCACTTACCCACTAAGTAGACAAAGCATGAATCTTTGCTCTATGGCAGTATCCCTGGATCTGCATATTCTAGCTCAATTTATTCCAGGAAGGCTCACTGTTTTGGCATACCAGTTGAGCAGGTGAACCCTGGATCCTCCTGAGTGGCAGCTGAACAGAGCAGTCTTTCACAGAATCATTCAACGTTTGGGGCACACCTCAGGTGGATCTTTTCTCTTCCCCAGGCAAACATCTTCCTCTCTTGCACCAGACAGCATCACAGCAGAGTGGATGCTCTGTTCTTCCCTTGGACATTGCTATCAGTTTATGCCTTCCTCTTCTACCCAGCGTGGTGTTGAAGATCGGGGGCAAATGACCAAGGACTATTCTCATAGCTCTGGACTGGCCCAGACAGCATTGGTATCCATTGCTTTGCAGTCTCCCCCAATTTCCTCTTTGGCATCTTCCTCTGAAGCCAGATCTTTTGGTCAAGGAAAAGGGAATCATTCTGTATCCTCAGTCCCTCCATTTTGCAACATGGCTCATTGTATGACTCCTTATCTTTCATTTCCCAGCAGGTGGTTGATGTGCTGAGGAAAGCCAGGGGGCCTAGCACTAGGAAGTCTTACGCTGGCAAATGGGTAAGATTCTCTTACTGGCTGCAGGCTAGAGGGGAATCTTCTTGTCAGACTATCCTTCCTCTGATCCTGGAATACCTGGCTGAATTGCTTCAGGGTGGTCTTTTTTTTTTCCTCTATGAAGCTCCATGCTTCAGCCATTTCGCTCATTGTTCTTTTGAAAAACCCATTTTCTCTCATCCCCTAATGAAAATGTTTCTCAGAGGTGCTTGCAACTTAAAAACCTCCCAGAAGGGTGCCTTCTCCAGCTTGGGATCTTAATTTTGTTCTAGAGAAACTCGCTTTTCCTCCTTTTGAGCCAGCTGCCACTGCAGATTCTAAGTTTCTCTCTTAGACTGCCTTCCTCTTGGCTATGACTTCAGCAAGGAGTGTTTTGGAGCTGCAGGCTTTGGCTGTGGAGCCTTTTTATTTTTCATACGGATGGGGTCTCTGAGAACCAATCCCTCCTTTATGCCTAAGATGGTTTCTAGCTTGACTCTTAATCAGTCCATACATCTTCCTACTTTTAAAAGATGTTTTAGTCTTTTTCACAAGAGGTCTCCAAGAAAACTGCTGGACCCTCTTTGGGATCTTTAGTATTTGACAAGCTAACACTTGATCTGAACCGCCTAATCTGGCTAACTTTCTGTTCCGTGGAAAATTGTTTTAATGATTATGCTTGCCTCTGCAAGAAGAGTATCCAAGTTGCAAGCTTAGTCAACCCTATCATTTTCCACAGGGACAGTTTCTTTGAACTAATCCTTTTATGCAGAGTATCCGTTTACTTTAAGCCAAACCATCCATCTCCCTAATGCCTTTCCTGATTGCTACATAACACCATGCCTTGTATTCCTCCTAAACCCTTTGTGTGTTATCTTAACAGAATCCTTAAGATAACTTCATTTTTGTGAAAGAATGGACACATTGTGTCAACATAGGTCATTCTCAAATGGTTTTCGGCCTATTACCTTTTGTTTTACTCTATACATTCCAGGCATGAACAAGACTCTCTACCAGGGTTTTGGCTTACTCTACAGCTTTTTGGGAGTGTACAGATGCATGAAGTATTCTAGAAGCCACAACTTTGTCGTCTGTATATGCATTTAGCAGCATTACAAGCTTGACTCCTACTATCCTCCATGGATTCTTGGACCCTTTCACCTCCCAAAAGTTAACTGCTAGGGTAGTTGAGTAAGGATAAGATTCTTTATACAACTGTACCCAAAGTATCTAATCACCGCCACAATAACCACTTCCACACACTCCATTGTGTCCATGCCACGATGTAAATACTTTGTTCCTAGTACTCTTTGTGATTGGCCTCCCTTTTTCTTGGCATAAAAGCTATGAAGAGCTTGCTGAACAAACCTGTGTTTATATGTGTATAGGGTGTGGGGAAGTTGCCCTGAAGCTTGAGAAGGTATCTAGCTACTATATCCTTGACAAGATGTAACTTGTATAGCAAAGGCTCCTGCAGCAGTGGGTATTTGAAAATCTAATTTACTCCACTGTACTCTGCTTGGATTCATGAAACTGAATCTAGAGAGGAATATGAGGGGAGAGATGTAGATTCTCTTGGAATTCTGACTTATCTGAATCTCCCTGTTGTGGAATTCTTGAGTATTTCCAGAATGTGCCATTGTGCTTACTCCAACAGTGTGGTTCCTTAGAAAATAGTATGAACTGTTAACTGGAATTGTCAGAACAGTGTCATTTTCCAGTTGCCAGCATTGAAGGATGTTAGTCTTGGGGTGTCCCTGGTAGCCAGTCTACACCTAAAGCAGATTTTGGTGATCCTCAGTCTTCCAAATTTCTATACTCCCAGACCTGATCCAGCGGTTATAGCTTTAATCAATCCAGCTGCCACCACTGAGCATTTTAACACTTCCTTTATGACGAGAATGGCAAGTCTGGGGGGAAAAGTGTATGCTGCTTAAGCTTTTGAATTGTCACTCAATCACAAATAGCTAGAAATTGCATAGAAATGTTTTGGCTGCAGTTTCCTCCTGTGAGGAAAAATCTATTTGGTTAGGTTTTTTTTCAGGTTAATACGGTTTGTGACTCTGCAGATGGTACATTAAGGACTTTTGCTACCAGTACTGTTAAAGTTGCCTGGCTGCATTCTCAAAACATCACAGAGGTTGTGAGAGTTTGTTTTTGGGTATGTATTTAATTTCTGGACACTACTGTAGAGGTTATCAAAACATGCAAAAGGGGTGCGCTGTTACAGAATTGCAGATTTTTTCAGCCCTCCTTGTCTTTATGCAAGAAACAGTCAACAAAATGCAGGTAAGCAGACTTTTGAATTGCAGGGAGGTTCCAAAAAAGCAGGAATCTTCCAAAACAGGCTGACTATGTAAGGGACCTTTTCCCTAGGCAGTCCAGAATTTTCTTCCAGAAGGTCTGAATTTCTCCATGGTAGAGATTGTTCAGAGGGTTTGAGACTATCTACAGGGGACAGTGGTAAATTCCTTTTCAGGAAATTTGACATCCCTAGCTCTCAACCTCTTAGCCCAAGAAATCTGGACAAAGGCCCCAAAAAATAGGGACAGATTTTAAGAAGTGTTCTTTTAGTCTTAGAACTTTGCTAGAATAATAGGATGTAGATGTGAACGTGCATATTCTGAAAGATATTAAGTCTGAAATTCAAATGTACATAACATTTTTTACTTCAACCTCTTTGCCAGAAAACTACAAATTTTATGAGGGACAGTCTGAAAATAAGGGCTAAATATCTGGACATTGTGCGAACCTCTGTATAGTTGAGAGGTATGTTGACATCCACCAGTCCAAACCCAGTCTTACCTTCTAATCTAAAACACTTGCTCAAGGGTAATAGAAACAGTTTCTTCTTGCCAATGGGGAAGACATTTTTGTCCATGAATGTTTATGGTGACTAAGAAAATGCTTTGAGACAAGTTCTGGACCATATTTTCATCAACTGGTTTGAGACCATGCCCAAGTTCAAAAATGCTTTAACTGCATAATCTCTTAGCACTTCTTCCTTATTTGAATTTTTGGTATCCTTCGATGTAAAAAAGATGCTTATCACATTTGTATCCATCCAGACCCACCTGCTCCTAGAGTGTTCAAAGTATGTAGCTTCAATTATAACACATTCCTTTGTATTTAATTAATTTGCTTATCTTTGCAGTCTTTTTCAGTGTCAGGGATTTCCACTTGGGTCTGAGAGCTTCTCTGCTGAATGGGATTTCAAGAGAACATTCAACTCTTTTTTGGCTCCACACAGGATTGTGTTCAGGGGCATCTGCTAGACACCTCAGACAGATTTTCTAACAAGGACAAAAAATATATATATAATCAATATTTAGATCTATTCCAGGGGCTTTCCACTCAGATTTGTCACTGAGGCAGTACCTCATGGTTCTGTGATAATCATGATACCTCTGGCAAGACTCCATATGGGAGAGTGGTATCTGAAGCATTTGGCCTTGCCACCAGTGCCCATTATCTTTTGAAATTTCCATTTAGGTATTTGAGAAACCATTTTGGTCTTTAGGGACACTTCAAGTTAAGTACCATAGTGATGTACATTAATAAGCAATGGAAACCATGTCTTCCCCCTAGGTAAACTGGCCATGTTGGCATAGGATATCACTTTTCAATGCTGGCTCAGTTTACAGGCTTCCTACATTCTGTAAGCATGACACTTTATGGCACGGAAGTGGAGGAGGACTAAGATGGACCCTTCTGAATGAGAAATAGATCCAGGGGTTTTCCAAGATTTGATTCATCTGTGGAGAGTTCTGCAGGCAGACCTTTTTGCCTCCTGAATAGTAAGCTGGCAAAATTTGCTCCAGGACTCCATGCAAAAAGGCCTGGAAAGCAGATGCTTATTTTCCTTGGACAAGAATGTTCCGTTATGCTTTTCTTTCCTTTCTACAGACGTCCGGGGTACTTCTGAAGATACAGAAGTCATCCCTCTAATCATTTTGTTGATTCCTTTTTGGCTCAGGCAACAGTGCATGTCCTATATCACTGTTGCAGAATTTAAGTGATCTCCCAAGCATAGCCCACTGTTGGGCCAGTGTACCAAAGCTTTTAGATCTTAAATTACATGTATGATCCCTGCATAAGGTGTAGGGCATAAAGACGTGCAGATGCAAGTACTCAGAACTACTTGGCTGCCAATCCAAATCCCATTATTGAATGCCCTTTTTCTGTGCAAGTTATTACAAAGCTATCTTAAAGTAAGTGCCCAGTTGAGGTTTCTTTACTTTTTTCATTATAGTAGTATATTTCAGTTCATGTCATCCAGGAGGGGAAAGTAGTGCACAAAGCAGATTCCCCATCATGAAATGTCTGTTGCTTAGGTGTGTCCCATGATCATACATGGTCAGTGTTCCGTCTATCAAGTGTTTGTCACTAACACCCTTTTAGTTTATCTTCCTTATCCATGTACCTTGTGAACCAATGGCTTCGGTTGCTATGTTGGAATCTCCCATCCCGCGGTTCAGCCCTCTGCCAAGCAAGCCAAAATTATTAGGCCTTATCTGGTTGGTGTCCAGGCACCCCAAGATAACTCTGGAAGTTGAAGGCTCTGAAGGCTGTCTAGTGCTTCCCTCATATTTCTCTGCTGTGACCCCATTGGAGGCCAGCATGAATTTGAATTTTTACATGTCTTCTATGGCTTTTTCTGTCTGTTCTGGACATTGAGCAGAACCTGGCTGACATGAGAGACTGAATGGGATTTCTCAGAGTTTAGTGAAGGAAGAGATTCTTATGACTACTGAATACAGCCAAGGGACTGAACCAGTGTGTCATTCAGGCAGATAACCAGCTCAAGAAAATGCAGAAAAAATACACACTCTTAAAGATTGCCACTGTGAATGGCAGGATTTTACTCCATGTCTTTTCAGTGCTTTGATGGCCTTGAAGCCTGCTCCAGTAGTATCTGTCCTTAGTCTAACTTTTAAGAGGACTGGGGAGTTGGATTGCGCAGACGAGGACTTGGTTTCTGGGGAGGAATCCCTAGCTTACTCCTGTTATATTCCTTCCCCTCTGGACTATGGTTCAGACTTGGAAGGTTCTTTGAGCCCATATTCCTCATTGGAGGAATTGTCCTTTGGGGATACCATTACTCATAATGGAGTATTTCAAGTGGAATTGCTCCTAGGTCTCTCATATTCAAAAAAGATGGTATGAACTTTTACAGAGGGAGTCGCCTAAGCTGTCCCACATGGTTTGGCATTCCTTTTGGACACTTTCTCAGCTGTTGCTTCTGATTCCCAGCCCTGACTATCAAACTTGACAGGTTCTACAAGGTATCTGAGGATTGAAGTTTTGTGTAAGTGACCTGATCTTTCACTGTTCTCTGATCCTTGTAAGCTTTCACCATCTACCCAGCTCCTTCCTTCAGATAACAGTTGAGCATTGGAAAGGTTGGGTAAAAAAATGTATATATTGCTGCCACATAATCTTTTATGTTTAATTACCAACATGACCAAGTATGTTTTGACTCTTTTTCAGGTAGCTTCTGTGGTCTCTGTCCTTCCTGATTCTGATGTGAAAGGTTCAGTTCTTTCACTGCTTGGGTCCACTTCCCAGTTCACTTGTTCAGTAAAATCCAGCTGAAGCCTCTGCGGGGTAGCTGCTTTTGGTTCTGTGGTGAGATATCCTACTTGATATTAAAGCCATGTTTTTGGATACCCCTCTGGATAACAAATGTTTTTGTAACAGCTGTTGCTGACCTGTTAAGTCCCTCCAGGACCAGGTAAGTTCTTGCCAGAACACAAACATATTTTGGTTTCCCGTATTCCCGAAGTCCAGATAAATTACCCTTCTAAGTTTCTTTGTCCATAGATAGACTCCCCCACCTCCCACTGGTAAAAATGGGAGTCAAGGCATATTCCCCCTGATAAATCCACTGACTCCATCTCAGAAGCCTTCTTTTCTATCTACATTTGACAGCTTGTACCAAATTGGCATCAGATCACTTCTGACTCCTGCATGCTGACATTCATCAAGGTCATTTCTTGATATGGAAAGCCCCCCCCCCTTCAAGTATTCCTCAATCTCCTATGGAAAAGGTTCTCATTTCCCAGAGATTTTGCAGTCCCATTTGGACCAGTGTACCATTCAGTTTGTTCCAGCTTTACAAGTGGAAAAGGGATTTTACCCCAGAATGTTTTTAGTTCCTTGGAAGGAGGGTAATTGAACAATTCTGGATCTTTCTCTACTCTGTCTTTCTCAGGGCCTTTTCTTTTTAAATCTAGTTTCCTCTTCTTCCCCAGACCTTCAAGTCCCCATTCACTATCTGTTTATAAAAATTTCTCCCTCATTTTCATTTCTCTGCTTTCCCTTTGGCCTTATTCACCATGTGCTTCACTCCTGTCCTTGCTTTTGCAGGTTTTGGTGGATACAGATTTTCTCTTATCTGGATGTCATGCTTATTCAGGCTACTTTTACTAGCAGTCTGTTGCAGGATGTCCAGTTTACCACATCTGTTTTGTAAAGTCTGCGGTTCACCATAATCCCAAGAAATCAGTTCTGATGATGCACTCCCAGGATCTTATTTTTCTGGGGTGCAGGCTTTAGACTATTCCTAGGTCTTCTCTTCCTGCTCCCAATGTTTTGTGTCTGACAACCTTTTTCTATTTTTTCCTTTTGTCCTTATGGCCAGGGAAATTCTCAGGGTTCTGGGGTTTATGGACTCTACTATTCCCATGCTTTCTCAAGCCAGGCTCCATATGAGGAAGCTACAGTGGTACCTTAAATCAGTATGGTTTAACTTTGCCACCTATGAGGAAGCTACAGTGGTACCTTAAATCAGTATGGTTTAACTTTGCCACCATTGAGTTCCTTCTTTCTTTGCTTTCTTGTCTCAAACTTGAGCTTCAGAGATGGGTTCTACAATTTTCTCCCAATCCAGAGCTTCCTTTTCAAGCTCCAATTCTTTCTCGGGAACCGTTCAGATGCCACGGACTTGATGTTAGGGTGGTCTCCATGTAGCCTAAAGATCCAGGGTCTCTAACCTCCTCCGATCATATCAGCATAAGAGATGAGGTCAGCTAGCTTTTCATTTCTTTTCTACTGTGGCTTCCTCAGTCATCACAGACAATAGCACCACAACGTGGTACAAGGTCATCTCTCCTTTGAAGATTACCTCTTCAGGCATGGGACCCAGCTATAAAGTATTAAATGACTTCAGGCAGTTTACATTCCTTGAGCACAATCTAGTGGCAGACTCACTGAGTAGGTCCAGAACACAGGCTCACAAATCTATGCTTCAGAGAGTTTTTTTTTTCGATATAGTACATCATTGGGGGTATTTCTCATACTTTTGCCTTACCTCTGAACAGACAACTTCTTTTCTGTTTGAGTAACATTTCCTCTTAAAAAATGGAAACACTCTCTTCCTTGGGAGGGAATGTTTGTGTATGTCTTAACCCCCTTCCTCTGTTGCCATGAGTTCTTCACAAAGTCGGGTGAGACACTCCCAAAATCTTGCTGGTAACTCCCATTTGGTGTGGACAGTATTGGGTTCCCCCTTCTCTATCATTTGACCATGGGCAATCACATCATTTTGCTGGGATCCTCGCACAAGGGAACTCATCCTCCTCACTTGTCCATTCTTCAGATTATACTTTGGTGATAGGGGTTTGATTTATTTTAGGCACCTGTTTTTTGGCGATGTGTTCTGGGTTCTTCAGAAGGCCAGGAAATAAACTACCAGTTCCTCTGATATCTAAGAATGTGAGCTACAAGCTCTGATGTCTACATTCTCATTTTCCACAGCAAGTTTCCTTAAAGCAATTATGTCTGAAGTGGTCTCTGCGTACTTTAAGCTAAACTGTTCATCACTGATCTTTCCCCAGCCTCAAAATGAGGGAGAATAGGATACTTCATGGCATGAAATGTCTACAGACAACTCTGGTACTATACTGGCAGAACCAAATATTTCAGAACTTTCAATTAGTTCATTTCTTGTGAAGATAAGGGGGAAAGCAGACTGTAACATTTGTTATTCCCACAACAGCAACACTGTTTCAGTCAAAGTTTAAGGCACATTCTACAAGTTCCTTGGTCTCATCTATAGCTTTTTGTAAAGGGATGGACTCTACGTATGCACTATAGGTTAGATTCCTTCTCCCAAGTCTAGATCTGGCTTTGCTAGGACTGCTCTATAGGGGTTCCTGGACCTTTCACATTCCAGTTCTTAGCTATGATGACCTACCCATGTAGCTAAGACTACTGCAGCAGTGAGCTGTATGAAGAACCATGCTCAAGTTGTGTATGTAAACATACCATAACAGTAGATATTCAAGTGATCGTTACTGCAGTAGCTGCTCCCTACACCCCCTTTTTGTTTTTTTTTCTTGTGCCAGGATCTGGACATTTATTTATTTATTTCTCCTAGTAGTGTCCTCTCAGGGCTCAGCTTCCTTTTCTCAGTTGGCATAAAAGCTCTGAAGAGCTTTGCACTCAAAACCTCTTAGTCAACTCTGCTTGAGTTGACTGGACATGTAGAAGGTGCCCTGAAGCTTTGGAAGATGACTGCCTGTTATTTTCTATGCAAGATAAAACTCCTATAGCTTAGGCTTCTTCCACAACAATAATTCTAACATCTACTGTCAAGTTTACTTATACAACCGTACTTTCACACAAAAAACAGGGTAGTTTCATCAGTTCCTTTTCTCAAACAACTGAGTCTTCTGTCTTCACAAAAACTAATTTACTAAGGACTGCTTCCAGACCATTGAGTATAATTTTTTGACTAACTGGCTTCCTGACTCTAAATCCTTCCTCTAGCTACAGAAAGTTTTTATTTCTTGTACAAATTGTGTACATTTTTTCATAGAGGTAATAAAAGTTGCATTTTCTTGCCATGGGAAACATTTTCACCATCCTTTTTCTGCAAGTGGTAAATATACATCACTTTTAAAACAGTTTCTACCCTTGAATAATTCTGGTCCTCCCAAGAACCTCAAGCAAGTCTTTTGGGAAAGTCTTGCAACCAGAGCTAGACGTGTGTACTATTATATCCCTTTCTCAGCAAGACTATCTGCATGGGCAGTACTGTTCCTATGCTGGATAGCCATGTTATAGGACTAACACCATTTCTCTTCTGTTTCCATGGGAAGCTGAGTATGTCAGCTTGCTGCTGTTCAGTTACTAGCTCACTGTTCCTGACTGGCACCAGATGGAGCAACAGTGGTCTTCCCCCTTGTTTGTCCTCATGCCTGGCTTTCATATGCATGCTGTTACAAGTGTTTACAGTGAAAGTCATTCTCTAATTGGACATCAGTAGAGACATCCTCAAACACAAACTATTTTTTTTGCTTCCGTGCCCTTTCTCTAATCCAGAAACTCTAACCAAAGGTACCAAATAAAAATTCTGAAGCCTGTAGCTGGAGTAGATTGGCCTGACAAATAATGCTCCTTTTTGACCACTACAGGCTTTAACTATGGATGCTTGAGATAGTGTTCCTTTAGGGAATGGCCTTTTTCCCTTCCAATACAGAATACGAACTTTGTTTTCTGCATACATCAACCTTGCTGCTTGCTTACCCTACCTCAGACAATGACACTACACATGCATTGTTTGTAACAACCCCCAAAACCTGGATGTGCATTAGAAAATGAGTTCCTTTGTGAAACCTGACATGATGGATTAGGCTTTCAGTATGTCATTATGCAGTTATGTGAACTGCCTCTTAAGCATTTACAATCTGATGGCTAAAAGTCCTCCTGTCCAAGTGTAGCACACCCCATTTCGCAACTAAATTATGCCTTCAGGTAGGAGGTAACTACCATTTCCTTGGACATGACTGGTATGTGCAATTTCTTTCACTTAATTCTTAGATCAGTTGTGATGCTGACATCTTAGCATAATTTTTAGAGAAGCACCCCTCTCTCCTTATCTGGCTTAAAAATGCTATATATAACTAAATTTCTGCATTTATCATGTGGCTGGGAGTGTAGGTATTTATTGACAGCTGATTCAGGCTAAAGTTAGGACTGAAACGGTGCTGCCAAATGTCAAGGATGTACCACTGCAACTACCTGCCTGGTAGTGCAACATTTAGAATCCCATATAGTCAGTGTGCCACATGGTTGTAAGGAAATGGGGCTATAGGTTTGGATATGCTGCTCTGCCTCAAACAGATCAGCGTTCCACCAGAGGGATGGTCTTTTGAGTCACTCTAGTGAAACCAAACTGGTTAAAGTGCACATGAATCTGAATCGGTGACCAATTCACTAAATGCATCTTGGTCTCAAACTCATAAGAGGAATATGCATCATTGCCCTGGATATGGATTTCCAATATTGTAGTCCACACCAAGGCTACACATTTGATTACTTAGACACGTCATTGGCCTGGCACCACAGACTTTACTTTTCACTGCATTCTCAACATTATTTTCCAGTGCATGTTAGTCATCCTGGTGGTTCAAATGTTTTACACGATTCCCAGGGAGGGATGGTATGCTAGAGACCTTACTCATGCTGCTGGTGGTTCAGACTTTTTACACAGTTCCCAGGGAAGAGACCTTGCACACCAGTTCCTATGCCACGCTTTAATATGTAAGTGCTAATGTGTTTATGCAATCTGGTTTTTAAGTGTGGTATCCATCTCAGAGTGCTAAATATCTCTCTCCACAGAAATGCATTTTAGATGCAAATAAGTGTGTCAATACTATGTTGGTTTCCTTAAGTTATTTAAATGCGAAATTCAGGGCAATGTAAAAGAAACGCAATCGGTAGCATAGACCCATTTAATCATCTTGCATCTGAGTAAACAAGCTGAAAAAGTACCGTCTCTTGCTCTTCTAAGTTCAAAACCAGAAATGTGAGGTTATAGATTCATCACAAGAGATGTAGTTATGCTCCTCAAAATATTATTCACTTGACACTGGTATCTCCAAATATATTTTAATTACTTTTCCCACAGTAGCCTGTTCTTCCACCTTCACAATGTTCATCCTATAAACCGATTTCACAGCTCTTCTGAGCTAAGCCATTAAAAGATCTGCTTGCATTTTCTGTGGTGATTTGGTTTTCTGTCACCCCCCCGGACTTGTGGGTCATTCATGTAGCACTTTGTATAACTTATTTATTTTTCACAGATCACTAGATTACTGATATGCAACTTCTGTTGGGAAAATGTGAGCATAAATATTTACAAATTTGACAGCCTGAGATGAGACCATCAAGAGTTACAATTTAAGTAAAGTTCTCTACCCAGATTCTGTAGTATGGAATACAAATGCTGGCATTAAATGTCATCCTAGATATCTTAAAGGTCTGATTGTCAATTGCTTGCTTAGTGTCAGTGTTACAGAAATGGTAATCTGGCAGAATTATTGCTAAGTAGTATGCAAAGTGTGCGCTCTTCTGTAGAAGTACAAGTTATGCTCTTCAGTTTGGGCAGAATATTTTAGCTGTACAGATGTCTCACTAAACTTGTGCCAGCAGTAATTACCCTAAGCTTGTCTGCTTTTTGGATCCCCTCTAACCATACCTCACAATCTGCAAAAGTAGAAATTAATGGACAAAGACCTTCAGTCAAGGATATATTGCCAAAATTGAGAACTATTTAAATATGAAGTTTGCATTTTTACAGGAGTTCACCTATTTCTAGTAGGTGTAGCATACTATGACCTTATCTTATTGGGGTGTGGCAAGCATCCATTTCATATGGGTATTGAGTTTAGAAGCTTTCTTGCAGGAGGTATGGTTGACAAGCAAACCGTATGTACATAAGTTAAATAGAAAAAGAAACTGGCCAAGCAAATGAGGTCTATAGCTTTGCTTAAGTTTAACAAGGTCTGGCAGCCGAAATGATATAAAATTGCCACAAAGTCTAATTAAATGTGATTAACCAGTGAAAAAGTATGAAAACAAAGTATAACTGGAGACAGTTTTATGAGGCAGCAAATTTCCCATTTAAAGCTATGTAGATTGGTACTTAATGTTGACTGACTACTGCTTAGTTCTGAAATATGTATTATCTATTGGAAATAAGTTATGTAGGATATTAAGGTTAATACCTATTGTCAGAATTTAAAACTATAATTTTAAATTGTAAATGGAGGCATAGGTAAATGGTATAACCCTGAAATACAGATCTTACAGTCAACTCTGTAGCTTAAACAAAAGCCACAATAGATTAAACCATTTCAGTTCTTACAATAACTGAAAGTGGTTATCTTCCTATAGAGGCAAACTTCAATATTAAAAGTAATGGGAAATTAGAAAAATGATACTGAAATACTTAAACTCAGCATACATTTAGTGAAAATGAACTATTCTATACACACACACACCATACAGGACTGAAGCAAGAAGGTAGATAAATGCTCCTAATCTAGTTAATTTAAAGCAGAAATTATGAGTAAGAATTTGGAGTAGCATCAAAAGCCAATGAAAAATTCATTCAGACCAGTATTGTCATCTAAAGGATTCATTAATCCTATATCAAGGAAATTAGAAGTTGTTACAAAAGACACGCAGGAAATGGGATCAAATATTTAAGTGTAAAGATTTTGAAAATGTGATGGGTTAAATAAGAGTAGCAGATTTATGATTATTGAAGACTTGTAGGGATATTTTCAATTAAATGGAATATTACAGCAGTATGGAGACTTTTCATTCCTGAAAGATTGTCAATTCTAAGAAGATTAAATATTTTTGGACTAGATACAAAGCAAATACATGTAGATGCATGAAAAATCTTATTCTTGTTTAAAGACATTTTAAATTAATATTTTGCATTATGGCAAAAGAATAGGAAAGATTGTCACCTCATAGCTGGTGGACTCTTCAGAAAAAAAGTATTTATCAATTTAAAGTACAAAGTCAGTATGAGGACTATCCGAAATGCAAATGGTATATTTAGAACATGTAATAACATTTGGTTTCTAATTTCAACATCTTGTAGAAAAGAAAGTTATAACTTATTTGCAATTTGTATACCTAAAGACCACCTGAAATATAACTTGCCACAAGAGTCCTCTGTTAGAGGAAGATTAAATGCTCTTTAAGAAAAAGTGGTGTATAGTCAAAACCAGGCTATAGTGCAAACATCAAGAAAGAGATTTTTTTTTTTAAAACAAAGGAGTTAAGGCAAACTTGCCTACTAATCTCTTGGCTATGTATGGATGAAATAATACAGATGCACAAATAAAATGAGTCTACACCTTTCCCTTACTATGTGGCCGATGTAGTTTCTCTCTCATTGAGATTTTGGAGAACAAATGATATATTAGAATCTAAACTAACAAATTAATGTTTTGTTATGATGAATGGTATTTAAAGATGGGAAAATTAATTTATGGACCAATGGAATGAGTGGATACATTTGATATCTCTCCCAATATTTTTGGACTGAACATATAAAGTAAAAACTTCCATTTGAAAAAATGTGCTACTTAAGTTTGATATAGCATATGGGGTTGTAGCACACTGACACTTGGAAATCAAAAAACAATATAAGCTAGGATACAGAAGTGAAATTTGGGGAAAATGCATTTTAAGACAATATGTAGTTTAAGTCACATAACATAGTTACCTAAATCTGTCTATTATATTTAAGTGATTTTCTGATGTTTAACGATTATATCTTGGTTTGTGATTTACTGTGGAGCTGAATGGTAAAAGCTATTTGAATGTGTTTCATTTTTTACCACTGTTTTTCACTGTTTGTAAGAATTAAGGGATAGCTTGCAGACTTGCTTAGTTTTATATTTTAATTTTCACTTTTGGATGTTGGGGATAGGTTTTAGACAGGCAAGCTCTAGCCATCCCAAAGGGCCTAGTCAGCTATACAGTCACAATCCAGAGCTTATCTAAACAATCCTATCTTGGTTTGTGATTTATTGATCTTTACTGTTAAAAAGAAATGCGGCTACAAGTGACTGAGGAATTACAGCTTTTGTCTGACTTTCAGAACTTTTACAGTCAGAACAATAAACATTAGTATTTGCATATTGCTTGTATGATTTTTCTCATAGAAGTTGATTTGAGTTCTCAATTCTGTGGTTACTGATTTTAATTTGTTTACGCTGAATCCTTAAATGAGTGCCATTAATTAGCTAAAGCACACTTCTTGTATAGTGTAATAAATGTTATGCATAATTAAAGGTAGCTCCTGATAACATTCATCTGTTCCTCATGTCAAAAGTTTGATGATTTGCTTACAATTATTAGAAGTAAATCTAGATTTACAGACAACTGCACTTCATTTGACACAGCTTGGAGAACTGTTACATATATTAATTACTGTATTAGTGAGATAAATGTTAAGCAAATAGGGAAATGTGTGTTTGTAAAGATCATTCAACCCCTATGAAACCAGATAATGCCCCTGACAACTTTGAAATTCTGAATGCAAGTATCCAGCAATCTGAGGATTCAGTGTTTAGAAGGAAACTTGAAATGTAGAGAGAATATGTATTGAAAAGGACACTGCTTTGTTACATAATGCAAAGATTACAGGGGATGATAACCTTTTGTCAGAAAAAGGCATCACTTCCAAAAGAGAAGGATGAAAGAGACAAGGGGTAGGTGAAAAGGAAGAAATCAAAACTGCAGATGGAAGGACTGAGGAACATTACTGTAAGAAAATAGAGAAATGCAGGTATTGACTAGATGACTTAAGTTGTGGATGTACAGTGCCAGCTGGGTGAGAATTGTATGCTTACAAGTATAATACACAAAGAAAACAGTCGGATTAATAAGACTAATGGTGATGAAGATCAGTTATTACTATATTAGAAGTTGAAGATTCTTCAGATCTGGTCAGAAAAGATATTCTTGTAATTAGAGATTAAGTTATGACAGGAACTGTTACTTAAATTTGAAAAGAAGATAATGAACATAGAAATAGTGTTCTTGCCAGGAGCAAAAATAGATGATTGGAAACTAGCCTTGAAATACTTTAATGCAAGGAAGTACAGATCTGTCTTTATTCATGTTAGTAGAAATAATCTCATCCACAAGGACTCTGTTATTAGGGAATTTAACAGTGCTCTTGGATAGTATAGTATAATTTCTATTGGTGTTAAGATTTATTTTTTCACAAATCACATATAAAGGATACTTGGGTCAACATGAATGAAAAAAAACACCTACACGGAAAAAAAGTCCTGTTTCAAAAAATGGAAATGTGTATAACATCAAAGCTTTGTTTTGGGCAATGGTATTCAGTCAGGATGGAGTGCCTTTGTCAAGATCAAGGAGGAGAATCTTTGCAGCAGATATTTTGCAATATTTGACAAACTCTAGGCAGGATGAAACAGTTCACAGGTAACATATGGTACGTTCTGGTTGTTAAAGCTAGGAACATTAATAAAGTTTTATTTTATTGAAAAATTTGCTACATTTCCACAAGATTGATATTGTTTATGAAACATAGTTACAGAACAATGACTGGAAACCAGTATCTCGAAAAAAAATATTGCCAGCTCGCTGGAATTTTGTAGATAAGTCATTTGTGAATATCAACATGATTCATATGCTTGTTACCAGTGTATTAGAACTGTATGTTGTGTGTATATAAAACTGCTCGTACAGACGTGTGTAAAGTACTGACCTTAAAGATGTATCCACAGTGTATCGTACTAGAACAGAAATGTGTATACATTATTGTAATTGTGTAAATGTATACAAACAGTGGAAACTGCAACATAGGTTAACTTGCAAACCTTCAGAAAAATGGTTGAAATTTAACTTTTATGGCACAGTTATAAAACAGTTTCAATGCAACAAGGAGACAGGATGTCTAAAACTAGGGAGCCTTCTGCATTGTCTTGTGAGTGCTTTATTGTTTTATGTCTTCTAGGAGCTGAGGCTTATGTATTTTTCACAGGGAGATGCTAAATACTTGTAGTTTCTGACAATGGAGGCTTAGCTTGGGAACTAAAGTCAGGTGACATTGTCATGCTGCAACTGTCCCAGCAGTAATAGTTGATATTAATTTAAGAACTCAGTGTGCATTTTGTTTATGACCTGGCTGCATCAGCTGGAACCATCCACTCACCACATCTGCTTTGCCTTGCTGCAAGTAAGTTAACTAGGGTACAGTAATTTCTTTTAGATTCTATAAGGAATATAATAAAAATTAGTTTGGATGTTTTCTGGATTTGAGACTGTCCTGCAGTGTTTTAAATATTTCCTGTGATTTTCAACTCAAGTTAATGTGATGATTTACTCAGTTTTCTTTTTAATAAATATATCTAAACCTATCTTTGTGAGACATTTAAGCTCTTAGAGTACTTGCATATCTATTTGGTGACACTGTGCAGGCCATTCCTAATAGCCTTGCTCGTGGTCAGACTGTCATTTGGATTAATAGTAACATTACACAGTAGGATTGGACATCCTTTAAGAGCCTCAAAGTAGCTGATAAGAGGGTCTGATAGCAGTGATAACTACCTTATAGTCTGGACAGAAGTGGCATAGCTAGTAAACCTGTACCAGTCTTTGCCAGGTGTTTCAGCTACTTGGGCATGGACACAAAGCACTGGTTGGGCAGAGTGTTGAAGGACTTGGCTTGGAACCCTGCCTAAGGACTAAAGTCTAGAGCTGTGCCAGTGGGGAGTCTTAGTGGGGATCTGGACAATGAGGCAGAAACCAGCCCCAGACTAACTGTGGGCTCTTAAGGGAATTTGCACTTTGTGTGTGTACTTATCCTCCCAGTGTAAACACCCCCCACTGTTGCCAATGGTGATGATTGAGGCTCCTTGATTACAGACCAAGTGCTGGTGAGTCACAACCAGTTCTGTTAGTGTAAATGTTTTTACTGTAAAAAAAACATTCTAACAAAATCAGGTGGAGGTGCTATAAGGATTAAAGATATGAGACCTGTGATTATTGCATGTGCAATAACACCAATGCTATAGACTGTGTAACTGTGACAGTAAAGACAACCCTAGAACATATAACAATTGTTGGAGTGTATAGACCACCAAAGTGACGTTATGACCTAGAGGAATTCATACATTTCTTGCATGAAACACAGGAGGGAAGAATAATAGCTGGGGACTTGCATTTTCCATAAACCAACTGGAATAATATTGACTCAAAAACATTAGTAAGGAAATCATTCACAATGTATTTTCAGGAACAACTTTAGATTGTAAAAAGAAACTACCAGGGAATGGAACATACTAAACATTGTTTCTGCTCCTAAAGAGATTACTGTTTACTTCAAGTCAAATTTTACCACCATTGATGTGCAGTGATCATGGGGTTATAAAGGTTAATTTGTTGCTAGATAATTCTGCCAAACTGAAATCTAAATCAGTGCATAGAAGATTAGTTGCAGATTATATGGAAGCAAAACAGTCGATATGTAAAACTAACTGAAGTGATGTGTTCAATGGAAAAAAACGCGGATGGAATGTGGAAAGTTTCAGAAGAAAAATTGAGGGCAAAAAAAATCAAAAAAAAGTTTAACCTCAGGATTTAGGCATACAATGTCATGATTAAGGTGAGATAAATATAAGAAATGAAAGAGAGGTCAAACTACAACTTTGAAAACTGAAACAGCCAGCTGGACAATCAAATTAAGCATAGTGTGAGACAAGATCAAGACAAATTTATATAAAGATATTATGGGTGGTAATAAGAAACCTTTTTTATATACAAGATGCATACAAATTGATAAACTGTGTGGAGTCTAAAATTTATTCTCAGAAACAACAGATTAGATATATTTATAAAATCTTATGCAAAACAGTTTGGCTGCACAAAGGGGGTGATACGTCATCCTAGTGACATCCAGGTAACCTCAGATGCTGGAATCAAATTAGATTATTTTGAAAAAGAACTGCACAAAGTGGATCCAAACAATGCACAAGGAGGAGACAGAATTAGAAATGACGTGAGAACACTTCAGCAAGAATTTACAGTACCATTATACTTGTTATTTACTAGGTTATGAAAATATGAGGAGATTGCTTAAGTTTGGAGACGTGCACTTATTAAACTTGTCTTTAAGGGAAAGGGTTAGGACAAAGCCATAGTCATATAGACCCTTAAGACTACTTTTATGCTGTGGAAAAATAATGGAAAAGGTAATTTTGGAAAAGTTAGTCAGAACTGGATAGGTTGAGACTTGAAACCATATATCAGCATGCACATGTTGAAAATAGATCTATTTCCACCTGTAACATGATCTATAACAATATAATAGCTATGAATGAAAAATGTGCTGTGATGTAATTTTTATAGATTTAACTTCAGCATTTTACAGGGTCATACACAAAACACTGATCAGTAAATTAGACCAACTAGGTATTGATGTACTGTTAAGATGGATAGCTGCATGGCTTACAAATAGGACATGGCAAGTATCCTACTGCAACTGGACAGGTGAAATTTTTGGTTACAGTCCAGGTGTCCCACAGGGCACTCTCCTAGGCCTTAGTTGTTTAGGCTGTATCTTTCTGTCCTTAACTTTTTGATCTGAGGTGTTCTGTAGTATGTATGCAGATTACCTGAAATTGAGTAAACTGATTACATGTGTTGCAGATAAGGCACATCTGCAAAAGAACTTGACTAAATTGATCATTTGGGCACAGAAGAATCTTAAGGTGATAAATCAAAAACTAAGCATAGGAGATATAAATTGAAATGCAAAACTGTAGATTCATTTAAGGACTTGGGTATATAGGTAGATCCAGCTTTGAGTTTTTCTAATATCAACCAATAGGTTAATGGTTGTTAGAACTATAGGTTGTATAAAAAGATTTATAAAGTCTAAGAAATCAGAAATGATTAATTTGTTACATTAGACCCAAACTTGAGTATGGAAACCTTAAGAAATCAAGCATGTGTAAACTGGAAAGAGAAGAGTGGAAATTTACCAAGAGCATCTGCGGATGTGAAAATTTGAGTTGTTATGAAAGACTAAAATATCTGAGCTTGTACAGTGTCTCTAAAAGATATCCAAGAGGAGATCTTATTCAGGTATACAGGACATTTAGGGACAACTACCTCTAGGAATGTTTGGGTTATCAAAAAGTAGAAGAGACTCATCAGACAACCTGTGCAGTAGATTCTATAGGAATGAGAATTGTACTAATTCGTTCTCAGAGAACACCTGATGCATAGGATAGACTAACAAATTTCTTTAAAGCTAGTACTAGTTTAGATATTAAGAACAGCATGGACACATTATGGGAGCAACTGTTTTGATATGTTGGCAGGCTAAAATGTTTTTAATGCCCATGTGTATATCTATGTATTTCACCTTTTGGTGCATAAACTACCGAACAGTACTTTTCCCATACAGTGAACATTATCAGCTGCTTCATTCAAAATATAATTGGTTTCTGTGCACTGACATTACATTCTGTATTTTCTCAATGATGTCAGCAGATGGAAAACATTTTGCGTCTGTAGACTTTAATGGGCTGACCGCAGCGTATGCACAAATGTGCCCTGTGATAAGAGGTCATGCCAGCCAAGTCAGAAGTGGGTCCGTGGATGTGTAACATGCCAGCACAGCTAGCTGCAATTTTGTAAATTGTCATTTGTATATCAAACTGATTTGTACAGATACTTGTGCTGAAAATGTATTTGTGAGGTTTGCTTGTGTTAAAATGTATCAAAAGTGCACCCTGCTGGAAGAAAAAGAAATGTACGTGTATTATTCTAACTGAATTAAATGTATACATTGTAATAGCATGTACTGGAAGGGAAAAGGTTAAAATCTTGAAATTACTTTATGGATTATGCCATAAAAATGTTATCCCACAGTTTTGAAGGCAGCCAGAGATCATCTAGTGTCTGGACTAGAGAATAGATTGTAGCTGCTGTAGAAAGTGGAATGGTTTTATGACTTCCAGCAGCTGCACCACATCTGAGCAATGCTCTATTTGTGTATATGTTAACACATAGGAGCTAAATCCTGACAGCTTCTGGCAGTGGGGGATGCATGGGAACCAGAAGTCAGATTACCAAATGTATGTGATGTCATTCTCTACAGACATAATGTTTTAATAATGGAGGAGACTGAAGTCTCAGGAATATTCTGTCGTGACTCTGCCAACAAGAACCATTCACCCATCTTGTCTTGCTCTATTCAGTAACAGTAATTCTTTTAGTCATTCAGGAATAGATAGACTAACTAAATGTTTTTATAACTATGAAACTTTCTATTGCTGTTATTTTAATATTTCCCGTGACTTGAGAATGTTTACCTTAAGTAGATATTTAGTATTCTGATGTTTTATTTATTATTAAATATGTTTAAACTTCTCATTGTGGCTGGTCCATTTAGAAAAATATTTAAGTTGAGTATTTGCATGTATTTATTTGGTGATAACTCTGGCCCTCCTGAAAGCCTTGCTGTTTGGTCAGCATTAGTATTAATATTAACTTCATTCAGTATAATGGATAACCTTTTAAGAGTCTTATAGTAACTGACTGGTGAAAGTGAAACTACCTTATAGTTTGAACAGAAGGTGGCATAGCTAGTAAATTTGCATCAGCCTTTCCCGTGTGTGTGTATATATGTGAAAATTAAATCTTTGTCAGCTACCGGGAGCAGGGGCATGAAGCACTGTTTTCAGAGTGTGCTGAACACAGCTGTGCCAGTGGAGAGCCTTACTGGATACCTGGGGGGAGACAGATATAGAGAAATCCAGACCCTGGGCTTGACTGTTCCCTGTGTGCTCTTAAAAGGGAAATTGTGCTTGAGAGGTCTGCATCTGGAAATAGTGCATCAATTTGTATTTAAGTGCATATCCCTGTTCAGTGTCAGTGGTGAGTATTCAGGCTCCTTGATTACTGGCCTAGCATGGGGATGTCTCATTGGTGAGCAGTGGTTTGGATATTGAACTTCTGTAGCCTGTAAGCAGTTGTCACTAAAGGTGTACATTCTCTCAACAGCCATAATGTAAACATTCAGAGTTTCATGCCACAACAGTTGTATTCATTTATTTGTTAATTTAGTTTATGCAGGGAGAACAGGCAAAAATGTCAGCAAAGGGTTATGGAAAGCTGATGAACCATGTTGCCAAGGTGTATGAAGCCAAAGGCAGGTGTCTGCAATCCTGATTAAAGATGAAATAACTTCAGCTTTAGTCGCAACTCAGACTAGTAACCAGGAGGATGACCAGTCTGGTGATGGGAACTTGACGCCTTCAGAAACAGAACAGTTCATCTTTTCCACAGGACTTAAGTCTGTCTGCAGTTAGACTTGAACTGGAGGCCAAACAATGGGAATTAGAATCCGAGAGATGGCAGTGGTTTGGAGGCTGAAGAAAATGAGAAGCAGCGTGAACATGAGAGGAAGATGCTGACTCTTTGCCAGAGTCATGGAGGTAATGGGGAGGGCAGTAACCAAACCACAGAAGCAATAAAGGGGGGAGGGCAGTAACCAAACCCCAGAAGCAATAAAGGGGGGAGGGCAGTAACCAAACCCCAGAAGCAATAAAGGGGGGAGGGCAGTAACCAAACCACAGAAGCAATAAAGGTCAGTAAATTCCTTTCCACAATTTACAGAGGCTGATAATTTTGATAGTTTGTCATATATTTGAAAGGGTATGTAAACAGTATAATAACTCTGGGTATGGTTCCTGACCCCCTTACTCCATGGTAAAGCTGTAACTGCTGTTTTTAAATTGTCTATTGATTAAACTATGACAAAGTCAATATTTGCTATAATGGTTTAAGTTAACACTTGAAGCTTACAAAAACGTTTCATGAGCATAAACACAAGGCAGATAAGTGTTTGTGACTATATTGCTGAGTTAAGCACTTATTTTTATAGCTGGGTGAGTGGGTGTCAGGTCACCACTCTTGAAAGGTTGACAGACCTCTTGGTGAGGGAACAAGCTCTTAGCACTTTGCCTGAGGATATGAGAATCTGGTTAGCAGACCGAGAATGTAACTCAGATGACCTGGGGATGAAAGGGGATCTCTACTTAGCAGGGCATCTCTACACAGAAAAGGGATATCCAGTGTTGCACATGGATATAAGAGAAACCATGGTGCGCAGCCTAAACTGCCCCAACAGTCAGCCAGTAACAGCAGAAGCCACTTGTTCGGGTACATTTCATCTAGGGTTAATTGTTTTAAATGTAACCACTGGGCCATGTAGCATATAGATGTTCAGAGAGGCAAGGTAGGGAACAAAAGGTGGGGGAGTCAGCAAGTGGGAATAACAGTATGGTAAATTGTCTGGAGACAGCAGGGGTACTAAACTATGACACGAGATTACATCCTATCTTAGTTAGTGGACAGCAGGCTCATGCTAAGAGGCACAGCCATTGATATAACCATTGCAAAGCCTGCAGTAGTTAAGGAGGAAAAGTACTTGTTTGGGCAGTTCACTCCAGTCAGAGCTTTAGGAAACACCCCATTACAAATGCCTTTGGCCAGGGTTCACCTTGAGTGGGAGGGTGGAAAAGGAAACGAGCAAGTAGGTGTGTCTGAGGATATCCCTGCAGATGTCTTGATAGGGAGTGATTTTGCTAATGCAGCACCTTGTGTGCATGCAGTTACATGCAGTCAGGATTTGAGACAGGCATGTGGGTGTAGTAGCCTGGGGGAGACTCAGACCTCATAGCTGAAGCCAGAGCTGGTGAGGTGTCTATTTCAGGGAGGGAGCTACCCTGTAGAGGTAAGCCACAGTTGCTGATAGGTACTGATGTTCCATTAGACAGAGTGACTGCAAAGGCAGGGGTGAGTGGTAGTTCCCAGGCTGACACTAATGCACCACTGTTGCAGGATACCAGACTTCCTGTGGATGGGGATCTGGGAAGAGTCATGAAAGCAGAGCTGAGAGAGGCTCAGCTCTCAGACCCTACACTAAGGTTTGAGGGAGGTAGCTAAGGAGGCATCTAATTCTGAAGGAAAGGGGGAATCTGTATACTGGAACAAACGGTTGCTGTATAGAGAGTGGACCCCTGAGGGAGGGCTAGATGGTTAACTAATACAGCAGTAGGTAGTGCCTAGAGCCTACCCATCTGGCACTTCTAGCCATAGCACATGAAATTCCTTTTCCAGGTCATGTGGTCATAAAGCATACCAAGAGATGTACTATGCAGTACTTTTATTGGGCTGGGATTGCAAGGGAGGTAACGGTACTGCAGGATGTGTGAGCAGTGCCAAAAATTAAGCAAGACAGGAGACAAGGACAAAGCTCCTTTTATTTCTTTGCCAGTGATTGAGAAGCCATTTCAGAGGATAGCTATGGATATTGTGGGGCCTCTGAGTACCCAGAGTTCCACAGGGAAGAAATATATCCTAGTTGTGGTTGATTATGCTTCTAGATACCCTGAAGCAGAGAAGGTGGCAAATGCTTTGTTTCAGATTTCTAGCAGGCTAGGTTTCCCAAGAGAAATACTCAGAGGTGCCAGTTTCATGTCAGACCTGCTGGCTTGTCTGGGGAAGTACTCTGGGGGTGAAGCACCTAAAGACCACTCCATACCAACCCCAGACTAATGGTCTTGTAGAGAGGTTAAACTCTACACTAAAGACTGCTACAGGCATTTGCAGACCAGTTTAGGAGAGAGTGGAACAAGTATTTGCCCCATCTGCTATTTGGATACAGAGAGGTACCCCAGGAATCCACAGGTGTTTTACCCTTTGAGCTGCTGTATGGACATAGTGTGAGGGGGCCTTCAGATTTGATTTATGAGTGGGAGAGTGAGTGCGTATCACACAAGGAGTATATTGTGGTATACATCCTTAGGACAAGGCTCAGGGAGCTCATGGGCTTGGCCCAGAAGAACCTGGAAGGAGCTCAACAGCAGAAAAAGGTCTTATAACAAGAATGCTTAAGCCAGAGAGTATGCTGTGGGACATGCAGCTTGGGAGGGACCCTTCAGTGTGTTAAGGAGGGTCAGTGATAGCTATATGGTGGAACCGTTAGGAGGCGGGGCACAAATTGTACCATGTTTATATGATGAAACTTTACTATGATAGAGAGGCCCCAGTGCTTAGTATTTACAGGAGGAGTTTGAGGGAGATCTATGGCTACAGCGAGCCAGCCAGCAAAATCCCAAATTACTATGGTGCAGCCTAGGGTTGTGGCATATATGACAGTGCAATACTGTAGTGGAGTCAGCAGTGCCAAGGCAGATGGGATCTCAAGACACGGTATGGGGGTAATTAATTCACAGGCTCATTTCTCTCAAGCAACATTTCTCAAGGGGTACTTGCAAAACTAGATAGTCTTCAAAGGGGTGAGAGAGGTGATGTGATAGGAGGTACTGCCAGCCATGCCAGGAGAATAGGGCAGTGGATATGTAACATATGTCAGCACAGCTAGCTGGAGTTTTGTAAATTGTCATTTGTATATCAAGCTGATTTTGTATAGATGCTTGTGTTTAAATGTATCAACAGTGCACTCTGCTGGAAGGAAAAGAAATGTACGTGTATACATTGTAACAGCATGTACTAGAAGAGAAGAGGTTAATCCACCTGACTTTGAAGAATATTCTTGAAATTAAACTACTTTGTGTGTTAAGCCATAAGGATGTTATCCCACAGATTTGAAGGGAGCCAGAGACACATCTGTACTAGAGAATAAGTTGTAGCTCTTGCAGGAAGAGTGGAATGGTTTTATGACTTCTGGCAGCTGCACCACATCTGAGCAATGCTCTGTGTGTATGGTAACATGTAGGTGCTAAACCCAGACAGCTTCTGGCAGTGGAGGTTGTATAGGAACCACAAGTCAGATGACCAGATGTATGTGATGTTGTTTTGTACAGAAATAATGTTTTAATATTGGAGACTGAAGTCTTGGCAGTATTGTGCATTCTGTCTTGGATCTGACAACAAGGGCCACTCACCCTACTTGCCTTGCTCTATTCAGTAAGTAGGAACAATAATTATTTTAATCAATCAGGAATAGTGAGACTAGCTAAATGTTTTTTCTATAACTGTGTGAAAGTTTTCATCTGTTACTTTTAATATGTCCTGTGACTGCTCTGGTTTTATTGTACATAGATATTTCGTAGTCTCATGTTTTATTATTAAATATATTTAAATGTCTCATTGTGGCCGATCCTTTTAGAAAAATTAAGTTTTGAATGTATTTGCATATATTTATTTGATAACTGACCACTCAAAAATCTTGCTGTTTGGTCAACATTACCATTTGTATTAATATTAACTTCACTCAGTATAATTGGAAACCCTTTTAAGAGCCTTATAGTAACTGACTTGTGGCAGTGAAAACTACCTCATAGTCTGGAGTGAAGGTGGCATTGCTAGTAAATCTGTGTCAGCCTTTCCCAGGTGTGTGAAAATGAAATCTTAGAGTATGTATGTCAGCTATAGGGAACAGTGCATGAATCATTGGTTTCACAAAGAGGGTGCTGAACACAGCCGTGCCAGTAGACAGCCTTAATGGGGACCTAGAGAGAGAGAGAGAAATCCAGACCCTGGGATGACTGTTCCTTGTGTGCTCTGAATGGAAATTGTGCAGAGAGGTCTGCATCTGGAAATAGTGTATGCATTATGTATTCTAAGTGCATGCCCCTCTCCACTGTCAGTGCTGAGGATTTAAGGCTCCTTAAATACTGGCCCAGCATGGAGATGTCTCATGACCCATTGAAGAATATAGTCACATTGCACTTTAGCCGAGTAAGACATCACAATAGGAACTTTTTTTGGACTATGGTAGAATAAGTTTACAAAGCGATTTAGTACAAAACATGGCCTAAAAATGTAAAGGGTAAGGAGGAAAACGAATTGACACTAAAATACCGAGATGGGTATACAAACTTTAATTAATCCATTTTAAGAAATTTGTTCTATGGCAATGCAATAGTAGATGACCTAGGAAAATGGCTGAAAATAAGATTAGACCCAAACTGATCACTTAGTGGAGTTTTCTTGGGGGAGAAGTGGGAAACAGCCTGCTATTATGCATTGGAAAAAAAGTAAATCGGACTTCAAAGATGTGGCCTTTTTTAGTCGTCTTAGGAATTGTACACAGATATATACTGTATTTCTTCATAAATAAGGCCTAGCATGGTTTTCCAAGGTGGTCATGATATAAGCCCTACCCCAAAAATAAGCCCCAGTTAAGATCAACAACACATGATAGACGTGTTGAATTATAAAATATTACTTGACATTGACTGAGGTTAGAGTAGTCTGCCCGCCATTTTCATACCATTCAGACACCCAACTTCCCTTTGCAGAAAGTCATAAGTTTCTTTCCCTGGGAGTCCTCCATGATTCTTACTGTAACCCTAATCATCATTCACTTGAGATCCATGGCAGATAAACACGGTCAGGTGTACTTTGGTCAAAGTACAAACAATGTGCGTAAAGCACACGCACAAACGAATGTCTGTGGTTGTGTCTTCTTAACCTTTGCCATTTTGTGTTGCCAGTCCTGTTTCATAAGTCTTAAATTACCCCCCCCCCCCAGATAAGATAAGTGCAAACAGAGCTATTCCATCAAGTACAAGAAAGGAATCATGGAGGACTCCTAGGGAAAGAATCTGACTGCTTTCTGCAAAGAGAAGTTAGATCTCCAAATGGCCCAAAAATGGCGTGCAGCGTATGATAACCTCAGTCAACAGGCTGATGAGGGAAATGCTAAGTGCAAGTGTGGCTCACGTTGGCAACCATTATTTCCTGAGCTGGAATACATAATCTGTGAATGGATTGCTAACAGAAGAGCAAAGACTTTGGTTGTGCGCAGGGCTGATATTCAAGCATTTGCCCTTGCAATGGCACCACAGTTAGAAATATCCCCAGAAGAATTCAAAGCCTCACAACATTGGCTGGATGGCTTCCTTCAGTGATATGAACCATCTCTAAGAAGATCAACAATGCTCAACCTGGGAGATACTGAAGTTATTAAACTTGTACTTGCGTTCAAGTCCTTTGTTGATGGCATCGACTTTTCTAAATACCAACTCCAACATGATTGCTATGGATGAAACTGCAGTGTTTATGGGCCAAGCATCTCAAACAACAATTGATCAGAGGGGTGCCTTGGCAATCTACATTCCCTCCACTGGTTACGAGAGTGCACCTGTTACCTGTATTTTGGCAATTCATCTAGATGGAAAGAAAACCCCACCTGTAATCATTAGTAAGGGCAAGAAAGGTACAATTGAACGTGTTTCAGGCATTTACATTCTTGAAACCAAAAAAGCCTGGTGCACACAAGCAGTTATAAGGAAGTGGGTTGATGTAATACTGCCACTTGTTTTGTGAGGTGGTGAGAGGTCTGCTAGTCTGGGATTCAGCCAGCACGCACCACGCTAAAGACATGAAGAAATTCCTTGCAAGGAGAAGAATAGATCAAATAATGATTCCTGCAGGAACGACTGCCTATTTCCAGACTCTTGATATTGCAATAAACAAGCCATTCAAGGACCATTGCGCATGGAACTCAATGACTACATTGAAAGTAGAATGGAGAGAAATCAGCATGGAACCTTTGTAAAGCCTAGCCTATAAGAGGTTGTGACTTGGGTGCAAAATTCATGGGATAAAATCACTGACAGTTGTGTTGCCAATGCACTATGAGCAGGCTACGTGGACAAGCAGTGCTCATTTAAGGGGAGCTCTATTGTTAGGCATGACAGATTGGGGCCAAGGGTTCTACAGGAAATGGAGTCGCAAGAAATTTGGGCCAGAATTCAGGGTTGGAGACCTAAGACTGTGTTCCAGAATAAGATGACGTGACTATTTGAATAACTTTTCCATTTTTGGGGCAACAGAATGTATTGCTTCTGCTTTCAGTTTTATTCCCCTCCTCCAGTACACATGTATTGAGATTTTTCTGTGCTTTCTGTTAAGCATGAAATACTGCACTGTGAAAGTCGAGGTGTAGATATTCTGAAGCTGAAATGTTTGTTCCCCTGTTTATTTAGAATTCTCACAACTGTTATTGGACAACAGTTCTAAGTAATGCATTAACAAAAAAGTACCAAATGAATGTCAGTTTGTGTACATGCATAAATGTCGATTTTTATACATGAATAAATGTCAATTTTTATACATGGATAAATGTCGATTTTTGTACATGAATAAATGTTTTGTGTACATAAATAAATGTAGATTGTTGTACGGGGGGGGGGGTAAGGCATCCCCTGATGAGCCCTAATGCGCATTTCGGCTGGGGAAAGAGTATAAGACCTAGTCTTTATTTTTGGGGAAATATGGTAACATCGAACAAAGATTTCTTTCTACACTTAAAAGAAAACTTAAAAAATATTGAGAAAGAAAGCAAGTAAGGTTTATCTTCAGTTGTATTTGGTAAATTTCTGCCAGAATGCATTAAAGTGGGTATAAAACAGCATTCATAAATTACGAATGTAAATGATAATGGAATTCATGAGTAAGAAAAAAAATGTAGGGTTGTGAGCCTGTATCTGTAGTGAACCAGTTACTAAAGATCTTCCACATGTAATTTTGAGTTAAAGGTATAGCACACAGTGTAAGGTTGTTTTAGAAACGGTATTGGCTTTGAACTCCAAGGCATATGAACATGTCATCACAGATTATCTGTGAAATTTTATTTAATACTGTACCCTAATAGATGACTTGACAAACCTAGTGTAAAATAAATAAAAATTACTGAGAAAGAAATCAGTGTCTTGACCTTGGGTTAAAATTAGTTGTACATGAAAGGAAATTACTGCAGAACATTATGATTGTTTAAATGTTGCATTTGTACTAGTTTTAAATGAGTTGTAACAACTGTATTGTTGCAATAAAATTTGCACTTACTCAAAAAATATAAATGTGGGACAGCCCATCTACAAAATGTTACTTGGAAGCTATAATCCCCAATCCATACAGCAGACAGAAGTATAATACCCCTCTGTTTGTCCCACTGAGGGGCAGCAGTTCCCAGAGAGTCTCACCCTAACCGGTTAACTAACAGAACTTGTTCATACATCCCATTGACTTTGCTTCTGAATTTTATTGGTTCATAAGTTATTGACTACCTGCCCTTGCAGGCCATTTTAAGCCCAGACAAATTTCCCTTTTCGTGCTCCAAATAACGTATCCCATTTTGTTATACATTGGCCTTATCGATCCTGTGGTTAATAATTATATATTACCCCTAATAAGAATAAATATGATCATAGCAGTGATGATTTGAGGGAACCCAAGCATAGGCGAAAGCATTTAGGAAATGCCTCTGTCCATTAGTAGTAAAGGGGTCAGTCCTGGGATACATACCTGTTAACTGTTCCCGATTTGACTTACATTTTAGCTCTGTCCCTCAATACCTCCTAAAATTGGTGACTTTCAGAAAATATGTGGTGAATTCTACTTAATGACAATAACTAAAGTTTTAGATTTCTTTTACTTCAGAAACGTTTATTAATTTACATTGTTTTGTTCTGTCAATGTCTTAAGTTAATAGAACTAATATTTTTAAAGGGTCTCTGATTGGGTTATAGCTATGTTAGGCTGAATTTTCTGTTTCTCATAGATCTAAGTTGCCTTTGAAAATGGCAAGGATGAACTTTGTTTTATGCAGAAGACTAGTCTGTTCCAATGTAGTGGTAACCCCTTCAAAATATACATGTCCATCCAAACCATTCGATGTTGCAGAAGAGGTTTAGATCCTGGACCAAGTATTTCTCATGCCATTTGACTTGACATGCAGTAAATCCATCACTAATAGGTCCAAGAATGCCATGTACACCAGACACAGGTCACCTCCTAGTCTGTATGATACCAAGTATAGTAACAGGGCTTTGAGTCAATCCATGTAGGACATGTTGTTTAGTCCTTGTATCCTTTTTGTAAGGTATCTCTGTGGGCTTTCCAATTGTTGCAGGTGTCTAGACAGATACCTGCCAGAGGGGGCATTATATTTAATGACTGGCCCAATGAGGGCTGAGTAAAGGGGGACAATAGCAACCCTAGATCTAGACACAATCTTTGTTCATAGGTTCATACTAGGCTATCTGCCCTGGGGCAATTATAAGCCCAGCCTGATTCTGTATGGCTTACGCCACCCCTTGATTTGAGTATACTGTGCCCTTTTTAAGGTTTAGTTTACTGTGCCTCTGTCTAATAGTGACACAGGAGTAATCCCTGGGACAAACCTACGATCCCCCATCCACCTATCGAGATTCTTCTTGAGATTCAGTGAGGTGCTCTGCCTCACATGAACTGGAATTCTATTCCAGAGCGAAGGGAGCCTCTGGGTTATGAACCTGTCACTCCAGCAAGTTCTATTTATTTCTGTGCTGAGGTTCAAGTCCCTCAAGTGTGTGGCTCTAAGGGATTTAGATTTACTGAGGTGGAGCATGTCCATTAATTCTGGATTTGACATAGCTTTGTATATCAGGCATAGATCACCTTGAAGTAGGCGGTATGCAACTGAGTAGAGCTGGAGTTTCTTTAACTGAGCAGCATATGGCATCTGTTTGAGACCCTTGATCCTCTTGGTGAGATACTTTTGGGGTCTCTCTAATTGCTGCAGGTGTCGGGTAAGGTACATCCCAAAAGGGGCATTGTATTCTATGATGGGCCTGATGAGGGATGAATAAAGGGGCACGATTACCTCTCTTGATCTAGATGTGAAACCCTTCATGATGAGGCGGGTTATGTAGAAGATCTTTCTAACCACTTTGGCAATGTGGTTTTCAAAGGAGAGATTGCTATCAACTTGGGTCCCCAGGTCCCTAATAACTTTCTCTGTACTCAATGGGTTTCCGCCTATGTGGTAATTTGTGGGCACATTGATGTTCATCGTGTTTCACTGTTGCAGTCATAACTGTAGGGTGCTCCTGCCGGCAGGCAGCCCGAGGTCGGCCAGAATCCCAAAGTCTGGGTCCGGCATCGGCTGTACAAGCTAGTACCTGACGTCAGTACGCTCTGGTACATAGCCCTCAGCCGACGCCATCTTCTCCAGTCTTTCTTGCCGTGCGGTGGAAAGCAGCTCACAAGTCGTTGGTTGGCGATTTTCGAACAGCGTTTTTGGTTGTTGTCGGTCCGAAGTTCTTACTTCTCTTCTCAAAGCTAAGTACCCCGTTGGGGAATCTTTTTCTTGTTCCTCCGATGTCAGAAAAAGTTAATAATTGTATTTCGTGTGGAAAACAAATACCTCATAAAGATTTCCACTCTTACTGTCTACCTTGCTTAGGCCCTGACCATGACGTTTCTTGTTGTCGGTTCTGTGCCAGGTTCAATTCTCGTACTATCAAGCGCAGGTACGACTGGGCTCTGAATTACTTTGGCAGACGCTTCAATTATAGAATGTTGTCGGACACTACCGGAATTCAAAAGAAGCGCAAAGACAAGGACAGGCCTCCGAGGTCCAAACAGGACTCGTTGCAACTGGAGCCAGCATCCGGTTCGGCTGTCAGTGAGGTGCTTTTGCAGCTCCTGTCATTCGCCACTTCTGAACCGATGGCCGATATGGACTCCCATGGGGAGCCATCAAGGCCTTCTATTTTATCTGCTGCAGGACCTTCGGACGTCGCTCCCTCAGATGGGTCCGGAACCGCTGTGCAGGTACCGGCTTCTGAGGGGGTATTCAGGCCTACTCACATCACTATTTCAAAGGCAAAGGCAAAGACAAAGACTCCTGTTAAGTCTAAAGCTCCTGCTCAAGCTACTTCTGAATCTACTTCCAGGACACAGAAGCAATTGTTAAGGATGGCTGAAGATTTGCTTACAATGATTAGGGGTTCTCACCCCCCCCCCCCCTGAGAAAAGGCCTCGACAGGATGTTCCTGTGGATTCCTCTGACCAGGCTTCTATATCTTCTGTCTCTTCCTCTGATCAGGAATATTCTTTCCCTCCTTATGAGGATTCGGATGCTGAGGACTCCTTGCCCTCTGCCTCTCCGCCTGAAGATTTTTCTTTTGGGGAAACCTTACATGAGATGAGGGAACATTTTCATTGGGAAGGTCAGGATTATTCTGCTTCCAAGAAGAGGCTTAGAGAATTCCCTCTTCTTCCTCAACATAGGCCTTTGGCTATCCCTCCTGTTCTTGACATTGTGGATGATGCTTTTTCCGAGGCTAATTTGAATCCTGATTCCATGCCTCCTGCTCCCTCTAAGCCTGATAGGTTTTATAGGGTTCCTGAGTCTCATTTGTTCTTATTTAAGAATCCTTCTGCAGATCCTGAAACCATATCTCAGAGTTCTAAGGCTGCTAAAGTTGCTACTTCTAAGAATCCTATTCCCTCTGAGAAGGATTCTCGTGCCTTAGACAGGTGGGGCAAAAAGGTATATACTTCTGCTACCCTTTCTGTTAGGGCTTTAAATTGCCAGTTTCATATGTTTAAGTATCAGCAATTTCTTTTGTCTGTTTTAAAGCAAAAGCTTGCTTCCCTTCCTGCATGTGCAGAAGATAAGGAACTACAGGATGTATTGCATGCAACTGAACAACTGAACAAACATAGCTTGCATTGTGGTTTTGATGCTTTGGATGCTTCTTGCAGGGCCGCAGCCTCTGGTACTGTTATCAGGAGACATGCTTGGCTTCGTGAGCAAAGTTTACCTGAACAGGTTAAGGCTAAATTATTAGATGCCCCTGTTCAGCATGATGTTCTTTTGGGATCTAAGGCTGAGGAGGTTATTAAAAGATGGAAGAAAAGGCAAAATCTATGCAAACTGTGAAAGATTTCTTGCAAGTTCAGCCTCCTAGATTTTCCAGGAATTGGCCCTCCAAAAATTGGTCCTTTCCCACGTCTGACAGGCCTCAAAGGAGAAGATATAGATGCTCCAGAGGTCGTGGCCAAGCTCAGGCCTCCTACAGATCGAGACAATGGACTGCTTCTTCACCTAGAAGGGGAGAAGACAGATCCCAATCTCAAAGAAAGCAAACTCAATGACTCTCTCGGTTGGGCTACAGGACCTCTTTACCTGGATGCTCCTCTCGGAGGAAAACTTTCTCTTTTACAGAAATTGGACTCATATTACCCAGGACAAATGGGTATTGGACGTGATTTTAAAGGCTACAAATTCCACTTTCATACCCTGCCAAGGGCTTTCGGTTGGCCAGATCTGCCAAAACATCAATGGTCAGAGGCCTTAAATCAAGTGGATGCTCTTCTGGCCATGAGAGCCATAGAGCCTGTTCCACTCTCAGAGATGGGAAAAGGTTTTTATTCAAGACTGTTTCTGGTTCCAAGAAAACAAAGCTCATGGAGACCTATTCTGGACCTTTCTGTGTTAAACACCTTTTTGGAAATTCCAAAATTCAAGATGCTTACTCTGCAGCAGCTGATTCCAATGCTCTCTCAGGACGCCTGGATGGTGACATTGGACCTAAAGAAAGCTTATTTACACATTCCCATCAGGCAGGAACGCAGGAAATTCCTCAGATTCAAGGCAGGTTCGAGACACTTTCAATTCTCTGTACTGCTCTTTGGTTTATCTACTGCGCCCAGAGTCATTACCAAGTGCCAAATTGCAGACTCCAGGGGATTCAGATTTACCCCTATTTGGACGACTGCCTTATTCAGGCAGACAGCAAGGATCTTTTACTTCAACATCTGGATTTTGTTCAACGTCTTCTCCTCCTACTGGGATTTTCAGTGAACACAAAAAAGTCACATTTGATCCCTTCTCAACAAATGGTATTTTTGGGAGCCCTCTTAAATAAAACCTTACAAAGGGCCTTCCTCACTACAGAAAAACAATTACAGCTAGCTTCAATTTTCAAGACTTTGGCAACTCTACCTCAGCTCACTGCAAGGAAATTCCTGCAGGCACTGGGCTACATGGCTTCCTGCATTCTGTTGATTCCAAATGCAAAGCTTCATATGAGAAAGCTTCAATGGTATCTGAAAAGTGTATGGTCGCAGCATTACCATGATCTGGACACTCTGATTCCTCTGATCCCCTGCCTCCAGAAGGAGTTCCTTTGGTGGTCCAGGGTGTGTGCTTTAAACGAAGGAAAGCCTTTCCGTCTTCCTCAACCTTCTCAAATCATAACCACGGACACCTCGGATTATGCTTGGGGAGCACATTTTCTAGGCAATTGCCAGCAGGGAACATGGACAAAGGATCATCTTCACTGGCACATCAATCTGAAGGAGATGTTAGCAGTTCAAAATGCTCTTCTAGCCTTCAAGAACCTTTTGCATCCAGGGCCTCTTTTGATTTGCCCAGACAGCACCACAGTCATGTGGTACATAAACAAGCAGGGGGGTTCTCATTCGTACCCCCTTTGCAGACTAGCTATGGCTTTATGGGACACAGCTCTAAATCTGAATCTACATCTCCAGGCCCAATTCATACCAGGAGAACAGAATCTCTTAGCAGACAGCCTGAGCAGGAACATTTTAGATCCTCACGAATGGATGCTAGACACCAACTTATTCAACAGGATTACTGCAGTTTGGGGATGTCCCCAGATAGATCTGTTTGCATCCCATCTCAATCATCAGCTGCCTCGATTTTGCACCAGGTCATTCCACAAAACAGCTTGGAAAGTGGATTCCCTGTCCTTCAGCTGGAGAAACCTTTCGGGATATGCCTTCCCTCCTCTTCCTCTACTTCCTCGGGTATTACTAAAGATAAAACAGGACAAGCCCAAGTTCCTCATCTTGATTGCTCCAAATTGGCCTCGACAGTTTTGGTATCCAACCTTAAAGCACCTGTTCTTGGAGCCTCCTTGGATTCTCCCTCTGAACCCCTCTCTTCTGTCCCAGCATCAGGGTCAGTTGCTACATTCCAATCTCAAGACCCTTTGCCTGGCAGCTTGGCTCTTCAAAGGAATTTGATTTCTTCTAGTCTTCCCAAACAAGTTTTGGATGTTCTTTTGGAAGCTAGACGGCCTAGCACTAGGAAATCCTATGCCTCTAAATGGAAGAGATTTTGCATTTGGATGCAGGACCAAGGCTTGGACCCTCTGGTGCCTGATCTCTCTTCTATTTTGCTTTACCTTTCGGATCTTTTGTCTAATGGACTTTCCTTTACTTCCATTAAGATTCATGCTTCTGCTATTTCTGCTCATTTCAATACTGATCCCCCTGTTTTTTCTCATCCTTTGGTGAGACAATTCTTGAGAGGGGCTAAGAATTTAAGGCCTCCCAGGACCCCTCCTGTTCCTGCTTGGGATCTTAATTATGTTTTAGAAAAACTTACTTTGCCTCCTTTTGAGCCTGCTGCATCTTCAGATATTAAGTTTTTATCGTGGAAGACAGTTCTTTTGTTAGCTTTGACTTCTGCCAGAAGGGTCTCAGAGTTGCAAGCTCTCATGGCTGTGGAACCATACCTTATTTTCCACCAGGACAGAGTATCCTTAAGGACCAATCCTACTTTCATGCCTAAGGTGATTTTGAAAGTGGCTTTAAATCAAACAATTCACCTTCCTACCTTCTTTCCTAATCCTCAAAATAAAGGGGAAAGGATTTTGCATTCCTTGGATGTGCACAGACAGTTACGATTTTATTTGGACAAGACTAAAGAGTTCAGAAAATCTAACCAATTGTTTGTTTCTTTTGCCTCCAGTTCTCTTGGAAAGGCTATTTCCAAACAAACTATTTCCAAATGGATTTCTTATGGAATAAGATTTTGTTACACTCATCATGGGAAACAGTTTCCAGGTACTGTGAGAAGTCATTCTACTAGAGCAGCTGCTACTTCCACAGCTTTTCTCAGAGGAGTTCCTACCAAGGATATCTTGGAAGCTGCCACTTGGAGTTCTGTGCATACTTTTTCCAAGCACTACAATCTCCCTTTGTATTCTAAGACCAGGGCAGGCTTTGCCTCTGCTGTTTTGCAGGGTCTTCTTGCTGCCCCTTCTTCTGTCTAAACCTCCTCCCTTTTTCACTGCTTTGGGATTCCACCCTACAGTTATGACTGCAACAGTGAAACACGATGAACATAGTACAGTTGTGTACACCTACCATAAATGTAGATGTTTGAGTGTCTTCACTGTTGCAGTCGGTGTTTCCCTCCCTCCTATCCCCTCTTTTTCTCTCTTTTGTGGTGTATTTGTGTTTCCTTGTTGGATTCATTTTTGATTTATTGGGGACTTCTGACATCTAGGGCAAGAAAGGCTGGAGAAGATGGCGTCGGCTGAGGGCTATGTACCAGAGCGTACTGACGTCAGGGTACTAGCTTGTACAGCCGACGCTGGACCCAGACTTTGGGATTCTGGCCGACCTCGGGCTGCCTGCCGGCAGGAGCACCCTACAGTTATGACTGCAACAGTGAAGACACTCTAACATCTACATTTATGGTAGGTGTACACAACTGTACTTTTTTGCCAAAGGGTATGACTATACATTTTTTGGCATTTAGCTTTAAACCATGGCACTGCCACCAGTTATCTGTCTCTGTGAGACCTTTTTGAAGGATGTTTGTGTCAGCTGGAGAGTCGATTATGGCGCCCAGTTTGCAGTCGTCTGCAAACTTGGTGAGCCATAGTCCTTCCACGTTTGCCTGTACCTCGGAAAAGTATATACCGAACAAGAGTGGTCCCAGGACAGAACCCTGTGGGATGCCACTTGTGACCGGTTTCGAGTCTGACATGGCTCCAGCAACTCTCACTCTGTGGGCTCTGTCTTTGAGCCAGTTTGCGACCCATCTTGTGACATAGGGGTTTATATTTAAGCTGGATAGCTTATCTATGATGTCCGAGTGGGGTATTGTGTCAAATGCCTTTGCAAGATCCAGATAGGCTGTGTGGACTACCTTCCCTTCATCTATGGCTTTGGTGACTGTTTCGAAGAAGTCAACCAGGTTCAGAAGGCAGGATCTACCCTTGACAAAGCCGAACTGGGTAGGACCTAGTGTCTGTAGGTCCCCAATGTCTTTCTTTATGAGCTCCATGATGATCCTCTCCATAGCCTTGCAGACTAAGCTAGTCAGGCTTATGGGGCGATAGTTTCCAGGGTCCCTAGAGGCTCCACCTTTGTGGAGTGGGACCACTGTTGCTGTACGCCATTCTGTGGGCACATATCCTGTAGTGAGGCTGAGATTGTATAGCTGTTTTATTTGAGGGATTAGTTCCTCTTGCAGTTCATGTAGGACACAACCTGGGATGCCATCTGGTCCCATGGAAGCAGTGTTTTTTGCTTTGGAGAGGGCAGCCTTCACCTGAGCATCAGAGATGTTTGGGAGGCAACCCTCTGCCTGGATAGATACTTGCTCTTTTGGGGGGTAGGGGGTGGAGAAGTTTGCACTGAACCTGTCTGCCAGGATATTGGCGATGTCTGTGGGTTCAGTGTATTTTTTGTTATTTAGAATCAACTCAGAACAAGTCTGGGAGTTGCATCCCAGGTTCCTGACATAACTGAAAAAAGCCTTATGATTGTCTTTGGTGTCCTGTGCAATTTTTCTCTCAAAGCTGGCCTTGGAGGATTTTATGAGGGATCGTAACTTTTTGCTAGTACTGATCAGAGATGCCTTCCCTATTAGGGATTTTGCTCTATCATGTAGTAGCTTCCTCCTTCTGTTCTACAGTTTATTTATGGCAGGGGTCCACCAGACTGGACGCCTGCCTTTGGATGATTGGGTCTTGGTTTTGTTTGGGATAGCATGATCCATGCATTCCTGGAGATGTCCGTAGAATGCGTTTATATAGGATTCTGCAGTTTGGGCCGTAGTTTCCACTGGCCCTGGGGCCTTGAAGGATTCCACTTCGGTTTTGAGGAGTGAGAAGTTCGCTTTTGAGAAGTTTTTCACAGTGGTTTTCTGGGCTGGGGGTGGGGTCGGGATGTGGACATCCAGTGAAATTAATTTATGGTCTGATCTTACCAATGATGTAAAAGATGTGCAATATAGAAGTACTTTCTTACAGCAATAGGTTTACACGTTGGTAATAGACTATCGGCCCTAAGGCCCTATACAAGCCTATACTAGCCATAACAATTTCCTGGATATTTCTTCCCACAATATTTACTTCCCTGGACTCCTGTCTAGCAGGGCAACTGATGTGATCCCCGAGGTGAATTTCCTATCTTCCATCCAGTCATCAAGGTTCCTTTTGAAGAGGACCAAGGAGGCGCTCTGCTTGACATGTATGAGCAGTGTATTCCAGAGTATGGGGAGACCCAATCTCTCTAGCATGTTTTGTTCATTGTGATAAGGTTTAGATCCCTGGAGCATGTGGCTCTGATGGATTGGGATTTCTTCAAGTGGAGAATGTCCAACAGCTCAGGGTTTGACATAGCCTTGTATGTTGGGCAAAGATCACCTATGAGTAGACCCATGTTGGTCAAAAGTTAGGTCACTGTCCACAAGTTCTCAAATCCTGAACTGAGGTCAACCCTTAAGAGCATATTGTCAATGTGATAGCTCCCTGGGGTACATATCTTCCCAAACAGTAGTTTCAGACCATGATTTTCACACCAGTTACTTATCTGAGACAAATCTTCCTGCAGGACGGCTAAGTCATTTGGGCATTTAATACCTGCTTGTAGCTTACAGTCATCTGGAAATTGTCATCCAGAGCACTTTGGTATTGACTTTTACTTCAGAAATGTAGATGCCAAACATGAGGCCCCAGCACAGAACCTTTGGGGATTTCACTGGTGACTTGCCTCTGTATGGAGGTAATTTCTCCTATTTTGATTGTCTGCTTTCTGTCAGTGATCTGTGAGCCAATTGTCAACCTAGGGGGTGACATAGAGGTTCATTCCCGGTTGGTTTAGCTTTTCTACTATGAGTCGGGGATTGGGTCAAAAGCTTTAGCCAGGTTGCGGTATGTGGTTTGCACCATTTTGCCTTCATCCATTGCTTTGGTGACCTTTTAAAAAAAAAAAAAAAAAAAAAAAATCCAGCAGGTTGAGTAAGCATAACCTGCCCTTGATGAATCCAAAGTGAGACAGATCCAGTGTTTGGAGGTTCCCTGTGTCCTGATTAATTCCATAAGTTTTTCCATGGCTTTGCATATGAGGTTGGTAAGACTTATGGGTCTAATTGCTGGTTCTGAGGAAGGTCCTCCCTTATGTAGGGGAATGACTTCAGCTGTCCTCCATTCACTTGGTACAAAACTTGTATGGAGGCTGAGATTGAGAAGCATTGTTAGGGGTCTGGTTAAATTTAGCTAAATGCTTTTTAAGATGCATCCAGGGATATTATCAGGACCCATCGATGCTCTATTTTTAGCTTTGGCTAGCACTTTTAGAAGTTGGTCTTCTGACAGCCAGAGGTGAGCCACTTTAAGGTATAACTTGAGAGACAGGCAGAAGGGAGATGGGGATAAAGTTATAGCTAACTTTAACGGCCAGTAGGTTCACTATCTTCAGCCTCACTGGAGGTAACAGCATTCACAATCAGCTCAATGTATTGCCGTGTTGTGCTTTTGAGATTACAAACCTAACTAAAAATGTTTTGTGATTGTCTTTGGCTTGAGTAGCTATTATAGCCTCAAACTTGGTTTGAATTTTATTAACCTCCTGAGTTACTTCAGTGATAAGGGCACTAATATTCTGGGAACTATTCTTCCTACTTTTGATCAAAATTCTTTGCCTTTTATTATAAAGCTTGTTTATTTTATGGTTCCACCATGTGGGTTTGTTTCTAGGTTTTGCCCTGCACTTGCTCATGTGGGTACAGCATATCTGCAGCTCTTTACATGCTGGTACAGGGTGGTGGTGTACATTTCAATTTATTTAGTAGAGTTAACTGGGTTTCATAGATTTTTGAAACTGGCTAATGTATCACTTAGTAGGCAGTTTTCATAAAGATATTTCTAAAGGTATGCCAACACTTGGCAGTAAGTAGTTTATATAAAGACATTTCTAAAGGTACATTGGGCGGAAGAGATCCCTGGTTTCAATTTTATTTTGAAGGAGACTGCTTTATGGTTAGACTTAACAAGTAATGAAGCTACACAAAGGATGGAGCAAGATGCTCCCACATTAAAGACGAAATCCAGTACGTCATTCCCCCTAGTGAGTACTGTGACTAATTGTTCCGTGGCAATAGTATTGACAAAGTCCAGGAATCTTTGAGCTTGTGCACTATTGGTGGTGCAGTTTTCCCAGTCTATAGTTGGATAGTTCAGATCACCTTTGAAAATGGCATTGGGATGAATAGAGTGATTTCTAGTTGTAGTATATAAGTGTTCTCTCGTCATAGAGAGAGCTATAGCTAGCTAATACATGATGCAGGACCCTTATGATTATTTTGACATGAAGAAGCCCTAGTGCATCAGGCTTCTTTACCATCTTTATGCGAGTCTCTTCTGGGATATAGGTTGATACACCTCCAGCTTTATTCCCCTCCTGCACAGTAGCTTGCCTAAACATGTAGAAGGCATTATAGGCCTGCATGGCTGGAGTGTTCTGTGCTGTTTTAAACCATGTCTTAGTCACTACACAGATGCCAATGTCTTACAGGATGAGAATGGCTTCTAGGGAGTAGAGTTTCTTGTTAAGGCTGCTAGCATTGATCAATAACACCTTCATATCTTCCTTGGCTTGTTTTGTTATATTGGTTGGCATTGGTGAAAAAGGCACTATGGGGGTGGACAATGTCTTTGCCAATAATTAAAACCCCAGACGGGGGAGATGCAGGCCATCTATGGTGAAGCAGCTATGTTGATCATGTCCTCCCAGGCTGACAACTATTGATTGACACCAAAACCTAAGCCAGTTATTAGTCTATTTTTCCTTGTATCATGGCATCACCCATGGTGAAGGTAGAATCCTGCTCAATGTTAAACTCATACCTACTTTCAAGACGGTCTGAAAGCTGCATGTGTCTTTCCATATAATCCAGGGAGGTGCACCTCAAGTCATTGACACTGGCATGAACTATGACAGTCTTACTGGTAGTTTAAGGATTTAGTGCATGTATGTTCAAACAGTTCCTGGCACCAGGCAAGCAGCTACATCAACCTTGCCTTGCTCAGCCAGGTAAAAGACACATGTATGTCTTAGGATTGAATCAACTATAACAAGAATGTTTGGTTGGGTCAATGCCTGCTTTATCGGCTCAGCATCTGTGACTTTGGGGCTCCTTGTGCTATATCAGGAAGTAGGCTTAATATGCTGAGTGTGCTTTGTGCCTGTGTTGTGTTTTGCATATTTTTCAGGTTTAGGCAAGTTAATGTTTAGAATATCAGTGTATAGTAGATTATGTGTATTGTGATGGCCATGGAGAACTGTGATGTATGGTGTACTGCTGACGATTTTTGTCTGAGTTTACTGCATGTTGAAATTTTTGCCTCCAAGGATATTGTATATTTGAATCTCTAATGTGTTATGCTGTTTGAGTAATAAGTGATTGCCAGACAGCAGGAGACAATTCTTACATTTGTTCAAGATACGTATCTCAATCAGGCTGACTAGAGTTGTGGGGAAGTGCTAGTTCATGGTTCTAACAGGAATCACTCTGGGGCAAGGGTAACTATAACTGCTTGGAGGTTGATTTTAAAATGTTTGGAAGGACTTGTAACTCGGTGTTTAAATTTCAATACAAAACAACAAGCATGGAAATGACCTGCTACCAGCAAAAAACTAATTATGTTGAAACAAACCACTCTCTAATTTGATATGAAAATCAGTACTGCAAGCAGTATCAGTACTCAATATTAAGCAATTTTATCAAATGTCTTTTAGCCTACTGAATAGTTTAAGGGGAGAGACTTTGCAAAATGATACTTATGTGCTTGTCAACAGCCAATAAACAGGGAGATGGAGAGAATCATGTTGTCAAATTATCATAAGGAGCAGGCAACGACAGATAAACTGGGTTTAAGAACACAACTACAACAGGTTTGGTAGTAAAGAACAATTAGACCCTTAGCTCTGCATGCAAAGACAAGTCCTGAACTAGCCTATCATGCACTCGGTACATAAAAATGAAACTAGTTTAGTAGTAACAGTTAGACCACTGTTGAAGTGCACCTATGTACTAGAATTACTACTATAGGTTTAGAAACTATAGGTAAAGCAGATACAGACTGGTAAAATGAATTTATAATCAAATAAATAAATGAAAGCACTTGCCTCTCTGTGTAGTAGAATTATTACAATGCAGCAACATTAGAATTCTGACGCTTGGCTCTAAGCTGACTGGCCTTATGCAGTTCATGTTGCTTTTAACCTCACATTTGGTGTGCAATCTTCCCTTCCCCATAGCAGCCACACTCCATCCTGTCAATACACCCACTATCTCCATGCAAGACAGGCTGTCTTTCTACACGTGATGTGTTTTGGATATTTTTGAATTTTAGGCAAGTTAATGTTTAGAACATCAGTATATTGTAGATTGTGTCTGCTGATGTCACCCGAGATGTATGTCAGCAGAACCATTTGCTAGTGTGTCATGGTGAAAAGCTTGATTTGGCAAGGTGTGCAAAGCTTGTTGCTTATGTAGGTGAAGAGATTCAAACCAAAGGCTCATGTCACTCTCTTCTACAAGAAGCAACACATTGTTTTTTGTGGTCAAGTGGCACAGCCAGTCATTATTAGGGCTCAGACCATTTGAAAATGGGACTGCTTTCATTTAATAAGGAAATCCATCATGTTAGCTTAAAAGACCACTACTCTAATTTTGCCCAGTACATTTCTTCTTATGCTGATCTGTTCAAAGACAAACTAGGCAAGCTTCCAGTTGTGTACTCCATGAAGTTAGACTCAGAGGTCAGTCCAGTTATCAGGCCAGCACATAACATTCCAACAGTCATGCAGGGCAGAGTCGAAGCAGAGTTAGATAAAATGGTGCGATATGGTGTGATTTGTCCATTTGAAACTCCGACTGAGTGGGTATCTTCCATGGTGGTTGCTCATAAAAGCTCATGTTACATCAGAAAATGTATTGACCAATGAGATTTGAACAAAGCTCTAAAAACTCACCGTCCAATGCGCACAGTTGAAGTCGCAGCCTTGATGCTAATTGCCACTCTTTTTTTTTTTTTTTTTTTCTGTCTTGGATGCAGAGTTCATTTTGGCAAATTCAGGTTGACAAAAAATCCTCATTGCTCACTACTTTCAGTACTCCGTTTGGAAGGTACAGATTTTTGAGTGCCATTTGGGATAAATTCTGCAAGTGAAGTCTTTCAACGTGCAATGGAGCAAATTTTTTCTGAGCATCCTTGTGCTTTTATAGAAGACAACATGCTAGTCAGAGGCTGTGACGAAGCAGAACATACAAACCTCAAAAGTTCTAGAAAGGGCACGTCAAGTGAATCTGAAGTTCAATCCGCACAAATGCAAATTCAGTTTACAAGTTACTTATGTTGGTCATTTATTTATTAGTACACGCCTATGACCAGACCCTTCAAAACAGCCATTCTTGAGATGCCAGCTCCAGACAATGTTCAAGCCCTTCAACATTTTTTGGCATGGTCAACTAACTAGGCAAGTTCATTCCAGACTTAACCCAATTTTCAGCACTGGTCTAACAGCTGACCTGTAAAGATGTATCCTGGTCTTGGTTAGAGCAACACCAAAAAGCGTTTGATGTCATGAAAGAGAATTGCTAGTCTACCTATTCTCAGATACTTTGTTCACAAGCCAGTTGCACTTTCATGTGATTCTTAGAAATTTGGTCTTGGTGCAGTCATTCTGCAAGAGAATCAACATGCTTCTTGTGCATAAAACTCTTACCCAGACTGAAATGCAGTATGCCCAGACAGAGCTTTTGGCAATTGTGTTTTCATGTTCAAAGTTCCATGATTGTTTATGGTAGACCTATCCAGATCAAAACAGAACATCAACCACTAGTCACTGTCTTGAGAAACCTATGCATTCACCTCCAGCCAGATTGCAAAAGTATAATTTCAACCTTGTCTACATGAAAGGCAAACCTTATTTATCTTGCTGATACATTATCCAGATCACCCAGAAACACCACAGGACAGCATGAGAGTTAGAACATTGTCTTTGAAGTCATGGAAGTGAGAAACCTTTCTTCCACATGTCTTGATGAGCTGAGGGATCACACAACTATGGATCCAGTTTTACAAAGGCTCAACCACTTTCAGTCAAGGATGGCCATCCAAGCAATCTAGTTTACCTCAAGTGTAACCTTATTTTCCATACAGAGATGAGATTTTGACTGACAAAGGTGATATTATAAAAGGTCCAAAGTAATTGTTCCAAAGTCCTTGCTACCAGAGTACATTACTATCTTGCATTGTGGTCACCCAGGAACCGAATCTACCAAAAGGGTGAGGACTAGTATTTTGGCCTATGTCATGTCTTGAGAGCACTTTTGTCTTGTTCAGTGTGTAATAGTACAAAGCCACTTCAACAGAAGGAACCACTTCAGCTTAACCAGATTCCCGTACTACCATGTACAAATCCACACAGTTATTTCTGACAATAGCATGCAGTTTACCAGCCAACAGTTCAAAAGATTTGCTGAAGGATGGGACTTTATTCATGTCACAAGTAGTCCAGAGTACCCACAGTCAAATGGCTTGACAGAACATGCAGTTCAAAGTGCAAAGCAATTACTAGAGAAGTCAAAACGAGGCAACAGGAATGTTTTTCTCAATCTTTTGAATCTTAGAAATATTCCCCATGATAAACATCTTGACTCACCTGCTTAAATGTCTGTCGTGACAAACCAGAACCAGATTACCATCAGTCAATTGTCGGTTCCATATGTGAAGATAAACAGGTTAGAAGTGCTTAACCCAGAAGTCCTACTACAATAAGCCCGTCAAGCTGCTCAATCCATTATGAGAAGTGGTGAGGATGCAAATGTCCAGAATTTGATTGGATTGGTGTAATGAAGAATATTGGTCCAGAGCAGAGATTGTACACTGGAATGAGAAGGAGCAATCTTTAGGTGGAATCGGAAATATTCAAAACCACTGTCTGAGCCTATACCACAGCAGATAGCCTGTGAGAGACTCTTTATCTCAGTGAGTTGTCAGGTGATCCAATTCTAGAGGAAGTTCCTGCAGACATTCCTATGATGAATCCAGAAGTTCCTGATACAAGTAGTGCACCGTAGACTGTCCCTGTTGCTAAATTTGGTCCAAACTGTTACGAGATATGGTCACATCTCTAAACCATGTAGCAGATATGAAGCAACTTGAACATGAACATTGTGTTTGTTTCTAATTATATAGTAATGCATGCCTAACTCTCATACTGTTTTTTTTTTTTTTTTCAAAAGGCAATCGTTTAAGAAGGATGTAGATCAATGTGTGTATATACCTTTAAGAAGCTATCCAAGGGCTTGCACAAGTGTATAAATACTGAGCACATGCAAGTCTGACTGCCATTTTGTAGTTGGCTGTTAAGATGTAAGCATGTATGTAAGGTCTGTCTTACCTAGTTCGTATTTAATGGTGCTGTTATGCGACCTGATGGGTTTCTATGTATTAAAGCATCTAAATGAAACTCCCAGCCTTCTAATTGTTGGAGATGAATGAACAATAATTATCACTTATCCCTTAACCCAAGCAAAACCAAGATCATGCTACTCAGTCCTCAGACAACCTCTTTAGACAAAGCCCAATTCACTATAAAGTAATACCACAATTGAGGTTATTTCCCGTACAAAAATATTAGGCATAATAATAGACCAACAACATTTGACCTACTCATGCACCATAGCATCAGCAGTACACACCAAAAACTAGGAATCCTCTATGGGCATAAATTCTTCCTCGGCTCTGCCACAAAACAAGTTCTAACTTCCACTTACCTATTACCCTCTCTTGTATGGTGCTCCACTGCTTACTAACCTTCAATCCTCTCTTAAAGCTAGACTGGAGTCTTGCTACAACAATGTACCCATCACTGTATTGCTCTTCACTCTCTGAAATGGCTTAACTACCTTACTACTTCTCATTGCAACTAACAGCTACACAATAACTAATCTTTAAACCTTCAAACTGCCCTGCTCTTAGCCCAATTTTCAATTTCTACCATTCAAATATACTTCTCATATCTGAGAATCTGCATCTTTTGACAGTACAAAGAAATACTCTTGTTCAGTAGCCAAAACAAGGAATGCCCTACTAACTCTTAGGACTACTCAAAATCCCACCATTTTCAAAACCTCACTCAGGCTTCCTATCTTACATCTGGAATTGCACCTGGTTTCCCACTCTCAAACCCTAACGGCCTCTGCTGAATGTTGGCATTGATTAACATTTACTGTACATTAATATCAGCTGTAAGCCCTACTGTTCCTACAGTCAAACATGAAATGGCTATTTACCTTTGTTAATTTATTATATCTGTAATATATCTAATTTGGAGTTCCGCTGTGGCGACCCCTAACCGGGAAAAGCCGAAAGACAGTTATATCTAATTGTTAAATGGGTTACCTTTGCTGTATATACTTATGAATTGTCCTTGTTCCATTGTTTAACTTTTTGTGTATGCTGTGTACTTTTTGAGCTTTTCTTCCTGGGCCTCCAATGAAAATGGGCTCAGTATGGCCCAGTGGACCACCTTTGGTAAACAAATACAATAAATAAAGTAAATAGGCCACACTCTAAGCTCCCCCTCCCACATTACAAAAAAGTAGGAAAACTTAACTTTCTTGTTCTGGTCCAAACAAATCTCCACCCCTTTTTGTGTGGAAAAGAGTTTACATTAGCTAAGGAATCCAACTGGCACAATTGGAATATTATCCTTATAGCCACTGCATCCAAAACAAAACCACTTGTCAAATCAGCCACACTGTAATCTAACCAAAAGGCTCCCGGACAACCATAAGAGTTGATGTTTCTGCAACCAAACTCCTTTCTGCCATTTGATGCCACATTATAACCCCTCTACACTCTAACTTCAGACAAGGTACTGCACTCCAATCTCACCAACCAAAGTTTATTGTAACACTTTTTCATGAGTATATACAGAAAAGGTAAGATTTGCACCCAAATTCTGTAAATTCCTTCCCAATTACCAAACGAATATATGCACTCTTCCCAACTTTCAGAGGTAGTTTCAAAAAATACCTCCATCAAAAATCAGTCTGCTGGTATCTTACCTAACTACTTATAGACTTTCACATTTAATCTGCATCAGCCTACCTTTCTATTTACCTCCTATTTATAATCAGTGTGTACTATCCCAGTAAACAAAGTTAACAGTGGTTATGAAGGTATTTTGTGTGTGCATTGTATGACATCAGGTACAACCTCTGAAAATTTGCATTGTAAGTTGTACATATTGAGTAATACTCAAATATTATTTACATAGTTATATGACAGCATAAATGTTCATCTCAGCTTTACTGCTGCCAATGAATACACTTCTCTGAAGCTTTTGAGGATTGACACTCTGCTTGTGTTTTCCTTTGCTTGGCAGATAAGTTCTCTTTGTAAAAAAAAAAAAAAAAAAAAAAACTTCCATTTTCTTAGTTATTGATTTATTACTTTTCTCTTCAGGAAAGTTATTTTAAAGTCAGGAGTAATGCGTTATAATACTGTCTCGAGACTGCACTATACTTTTAAATAAAGCACTTGTTTTTTCTGTCAGTTTAATATTAGTGTTGGTTACCAGACTCCACATTTTCTGTAGATAAGTTGTTTGTTTTTCCTTGATGGGGCTGGCATAGTGTTTGCAAGTGCTTTTAATTGCTTTTTCTTTCGGGTAGGAAAAAGAACTTGTGGACTAGCAGTTTTACTGGCATTTGCTGCTTGTTTTCCCTGGAAAAGAGGCACTATTTTCAACTTGAACATGGAACAGACTACTTGTCCCATATTCAGTCCTCCTTCCAGCCACAAAAAGTTGTTAAACTTTACCAGCACAGGAGGCTAGCAATTTGCCTCAACTGCAGGTGGGTCACTCTGCTGTGGCCATTTTTGTACTTCAGCCCTCTCCTCTTTTACCCTGGATGCTTTTGTTGTAACACCTACAGCCACTATGAATTGGGGGTTAACCACATTGCCTGTGTTTTAACCTCAGTGGGCAAAGAGGAGCCACATTTGTTGGCCCTGAGAAAGGGCACAGGGAAGGATTCCCTGTTGTGCCCATCACTGGGAAAACAGCTGCTGCCATTAGTAAAATGGTTGGACCCGTTTTGTCATAAAGAAACAAAATAACCAAGCATGCGTCTACTCAAATTTCTGTAGATAAGAGTAGTTTACTGGATCTGGATCAGGGTTTAATTCAAGTAATTGATCCTTAGGTTCATAGGTTCATACTAGGCTATCTGCCCTAGGGCATTTATAAGCCTAGCCAGAGTGTGTTTGGCTTTCGCCACCCATTTTAAATTAATTTTGCTATGCGTTTTTTGAGGTTAGTATACTGTGCCTCTGTCTAACAGTGACACAGAAGTGATACCCGGAGTAAACCTACGATCTCCCTTCCACTCATCAAGATTCCTCTTGAAGAGAGTCAATGAGGGACTCTGCCTAACCTGGACTGGGATTTTATTCCAGAGTGAAGGGAGCCTCTGAGTTATGAATCTGTCCCTCCAGCATGTCCTATTTATTTCAGTGCTGAGGTTCAAGTCTCTCGAGCGTGTAGTTGGATGGGATTTGGATTTTCTGAGGTGCAGCATGTCCATTAATTCTGGGTTGGACATGGCTTTATACGTCAGGCACAGATCGCCTCTGAGCAGGCAGTATGCCACTGAGTAGAGCTGGAGTTTCTTTAACCGGGGCATCTGTTTGAGCCCTTTGATCCTCTTGGTGAGGTACTTTTGGGGTCTTTCCAGTTGCTGCAGGTGTCTGGTAAGGTATCTCAAAAGGGGCATTGTACTCAATTATGGGCCTGATGAGGGATGAGTAAAGAGGTACGATGACCTCCCCTGATCTAGATGTGAATCCCTTCATGATTAGGTGGGCTATATAAAATGTTTTTCTAACCACTTTGGCCACGTGGTTGTCAAATGAGAGATTGCTATCAACTTGGGTCCCCAGGTCCCTAATGACTTCTTCTGTACTTAATGGATTACCACCTATGTGGTAATTTGTGGGCACTTTGTTTTTGCCAAAGGGGATGACTATACACTTTTTGGCGTTTAGCTTGAGGCCATGGCTCTGGCACCAGTTGTCTGTTTCTATGAGGCCCTTTTGGAGGATGCTTGTGTCGGCTGGAGAGTTGATTATGGCACCCAGTTTGCAGTCATCTATGAACTTGGTCAGCCACAGTCCTTCTGTGTTGGCCTGTACCGCCGAGAAATATATACCGAACAAGAGAGGTCCCAGGACTGAGCCTTGTGGGACGCCACTTGTAACTGGTTTGGAGTCTGACATGGCTCCAGCAATTCTAACCATGTGGGTTCTGTCCTTGAGCCAGTTTGCAACCCATCTAGTGACATAGGGGTTTATATTTAAGCTGGTGAGCTTATCTATAATGCCCGAGTGGGGTATTGTATCGAAGGCTTTTGCGAGGTCCAGGTAGGCTGTGTGGACCACCTTCCCCTCGTCAATGGCCTTGGTGACTGTTTCAAAGAAATCAACCAGGTTTAAGAGGCAGGATCTGCCCTTAACAAAGCCAAACTGGGTAGGATCCAGTGTCTGTAGGTCCCCAATATCTTTATTTATGAGGTCCATGATGATCCTTTCCATAGCTTTGCAGACCAAGCTAGTCAGGCTTATGGGGCGATAGTTTCCAGGATCCGTTGAGGCACCACCTTTGTGGAGAGGGACTACTGTTGCTGTACGCCACTCTTTGGGTACATATCCTGTAGTAAGGCTAAGATTGAACAGTAGTTTTATGTTTGGGTTTAGCTCTTCTTGGAGTTCATGTAGGGGCGCTCGGGACACCATCTGGTCCCATTGATGCTGTGCTTTTTGCTTTGGAGAGGGCGGCTCTTACCTGAGCATCTGAGATGTCAGGGGGGCAGCACTCTGTTGGGATAGATATTTGCCCTTTTGGTGGGGAGGGGGGGAGAAGTTTGCACTGAACCTGTCAGCTAGGATGTTGGCAATGTCTGTGGGCTCGGTGTATTTTTTGTCATTTTGGACTAATTCTGAGCATATCTGGGAATTCCCACCCAGGTTCCTAACATAACTAAAGAAAGCCTTGTGATTATCCTTAGTGTCCTGTGCAATTTTTCTCTCGAAGCTGGCCTTAGACGATTTTATGAGTGCCCGTAGTTTTTTGCTAATACTGATCAGAGATGCCTTCCCTTTTTGGGATTTTGCTCTATCATGTAGTAGCTTCCTCCTTCTATTGTATAGTTTGTTTATGGCTGGGGTCCACCAGACAGGACGTCTGCCTTTGGAGGATTGGGTCCTGGTTTTATTTGGGATTGAATGATCCATGCATTCCTGAAGGTGTTAATAGAATGCGTTTATAAAGGATTCTGCGGTCTGGGCTGTATTTTCCACAGGCCCGGGGGCTTTGAAGGATTTCGCCTCGGTTTTAAGGCGTGTGAAATTTGCTTTAGAGAAGTTTTTCACTGTGGTTTTCTGGGCAGGGGGTGGGGTCGGGATGTGAATATCCAGTGAGATTAGTTTATGGTCTGATCTTACCAGTGAGGGATACACTTCTGGTCTGGAGCATAGTGTCCCCATGTTGGTGATGATCAGGTCCAGTATGTTTTCACCTCTTGTGGGAGTGGTAACAAGTTGTTCCATAGCATTTGAGTCTATAAATTCTAGGAACCTTTGGGCTAGGGTGTTGGAGCTAGAGTAATGCTCCCAGTCTATGTTTGGGTAGTTGAAGTCACCCAATATAATGGTGTTTGGAGAGACCTTCATATTTTCCAGTATTCTCAGGAAGGCCAAGTGGGGTTCCTGTGTTTGGGAGGGTGGTTTGTAGCAGGCTATAAACTGGAAGGCAGTTTTACCCACAGTTAGTTGCTCATGGATAGTCTCTGATGCTTCGTGCTGTGCCACCAACCTGGAGGTGTGGGTATCTTTGACGAATATTGATACTCCCCCTCCTTTTGTGGTTCGGTCCAAGTTTTGGGGCCGAAAAGTATGGTATGAGGTATAACCTGGTAGTGCTGGGGTGCTCTCGGGAGCCTTGAACCAGGTTTCTGTTACTGCACAGATATCGATGTTCTCCATGCTAAGGAGAGTTTTGAGTGCGTGCATCTTGAGGTTTAGACTTCTGGCGTTGAGTAGCAATACTTTTAGTTTCTTATCCCTTGTGATACCTATGGTGCTGGGTTTGTCTTTTGAGCCTTGCCTAAAAAAGGCACTATGGGGGTAGCAAGAGCCTTTGCCAATATCCGAAAGCTCAGGGGTGACAGGTGCAAGCCGTCCCTAGCGAAGCATCGTGGCTTGTTGAGCATGTCATCCCAGGCTGACAGGCATTGGATCCCCTTTGAATGACACCAACACTTAAGCCAATTGTTGAAATTGATCATCTTGTCTTCATATTGTGGCATCATTCTTGGTGAGGGTAAGATGCTACTAAAGGTCAGGGTCATACCGGCCTGGGCTACATGCTCAGAGAGCTCCTCTATGTCTCTTTTCATGTAGTCCAGGGAGGTACATCTCAGGTCATTCACACCAGCATGGACAATGACCGAGTCATATTTGTACTTGCCTTGGAGTGACCTGAGTGCTTGTGTTATGTGGCGGATCCTAGCGCCCGACAGGCAGCTCACCGTGACCCTCTCCTTGTTCAGCCTGGTGAGCGGGACATCAGTGTGCCTGATGATAGAGTCACCTATTACAAGTGTATCAGGTGTGTTGTTTAGCCTTAAGGGCTGTGACTGTTCGGCACACTGGCTTTGTGAGTTATGTGTTGCACGTGTTTTGTTTTGGGGTAGCGGTTGCTTGGGTGTCTGCTTTGGAGGTCTCTGCTGCTTAGGCATATTTTTATTTAGAGCCTCCGAGTATGTTTTTGTGTGTTTATGTGTTTGGTTTGTTGTCGTGGTAGGTCTATGTGAGACTGGAATTGTAGTGAGTGTGGTTTCCTTCTCCTCCTGACTGGTTACGCCAGTACTGAGTTGAGAGAGCTTAGCCTCCAGTTTGGCTATATGGTTGCATCTCTCACATGTGTTGGAATTTGTTGGGAGGAGGAGAGGGTTGTCTGTGTACATGAGGCAGTTGTAACATTGCCTCAAGATTCCCAGATTCACCTGCTGGACCGGAGAGGAGATTGACAACTGACCTTTGGACATGCTAGAATAGTATTGGGAATTCCTTTATAATTGAAAAAAGGGCCTTGTAAATTTTTTTCTGGTAAAAGAAAGAGGAATACTTTTTCTGAAGAGATTCAAGATTCTGAATCTGAACAGGAGGAAACAAGTACAGATTCGGGGATTTTTTAATCAGATATCTAATTCACTCACAGGAGTGCTCAGTTTCTGGTTTTTGATGTTGAGGGTTTGCCTCAGATTATTTCCAGAATGTGCCAGTATTTTCAGTGGGAGGACACTGAGGTTTTTCAGTCCTTCAGAAACTGACATGAACTATTACAGAAGGAATTTCCAGAATGTGCACACACTCCTCCAGTTCTGTCATCTTTGAGGATGTTTGTTACTACCTGCAATTTTCCTGTTGGTCAACCAGCTGCCTCTAAAAAGGCAGATGGGATGTATAAAATTCCTTTTATACACTATTCCCAAACCTGACCCAGCAGCTATATCCTTAGTTGATCTCACTCCTTAGTTAATTCCAATCGTACTCTTGATGAGGACAGGAACAATATTGATAGGTTTGAGGGAAAATGTGTATACTTCAACTTTGCTTTTCAGAATTTTGAATTGTCAGGTTCATATGTTAAAGTTCTGACAAATTCTGAGTGTAAGGAATGTTTTATCTGCAGTTTCTTGTGAGGAAAAATTTCCTTTAAGTAATTTCGTTTCTTTTGCACTAGTCACTACTTGTTTGCATTCTGTATAGGACTAATAATTCTTCCACGGCTGTGGCCAGTGGTACTGTTCAAAAGGTTTGCCTGGCTGTGTTCTTAGAACCTTCAAAAGTATAACATTTTAAATACTGCCTTTGATAGAGATTTAGTGTTTGGTCATTCCACTGCAATGCAAGCTGATCCAGGGAATCTCTAAGATTTTTAGCTCTCAGTTTCCAATTTGTCCAAGAGATTTTCTTTTCCTTATAATTTTGGTAGCAAAGATAATAAAACCTCAAATTTAGGTAAACAGATGTTTAAGAAGGAATGGCAAAGGACCTCCAAAAAAGAAGTCTCTAACCTACCAAAACCAGGGACAGTCCAGTATGTCTGACTATTCATGAGACCTTGTGACTCACTCCTACCCCGTCCCCCTTTTTCTTCCAGAAAGTCTATCTCCATTTTTCTCTGTGCAACAAATGTCTTCAGACAAATGGGTTCTGAATGTCATTCATCAAGATTACAATTGGCAGTGGGAGGAAATTCATCCTTTCCAGGGGTCATTTCTCATCCTTCAGATCAGGCTCTTGTTTACACCACTTCATCGCATGCTGTCCCAAGGATTGATAGAACCAGTGCTTAAGTGGGGAAGAGATTTAGCTCAATGTTCCAAATGCCAAAGAAAGAAAATGCTTGACCATTTCTGGATATTTATTTTCTAAAACTGTTTGTGATAGCACCCTATTTCATAATTATTTTACTTCACAACATGTATCTTCCTCTTTCACATTTCCTGTTAACACATCCCTATCTTACTTCACAACCTGTTTATCTTCCTCTTTCACGTTTCCTGTTAACATATCCCTGTTCACCCAGACTTAAGACATCTCTTAACGTTTTATATGTCTGGATGTCATTATCAGTTCTCCACCTTAACCTTTGGGCTATCCACTGAGTCTGTTTCGAGTGGAAGCTCTATTACACAAGCTGGAATTCCAAGAGAACAGTTAAGTCTTTCTTAGGTTCATAGGTAGGTACTAGGCTATCAGCCCAAGGGCCTAAGTAAGCCTAGCCAACAAGGTTCCCTGGCTTATGACACCCAAGAAAGTTAATTTCCTGTGACGCTGTCGGGCAGAGCCACAGAAGTGATCCCCAGGGTGTATTTCCTATTTCCCATCCACGCATCAAGATTTTTCTTGAGTGCTAATTTGCTTGACACAGATGGGTAGCTTGTTAAAGAGTATAAGAAGTCCCTGGGACAGGAATATATCCCTCCAGCATGTCCTGTTTATTGTGATGACAAGGTTTAGGTCCCTAGAGCATGTAGCTTGGAGGGATTGGGATTTCTTAAGGTGTAACATGTCCAACAGCTCTGGGTTTAACATAGATTTATATGTTAGGCAGAGCACCTCGGAGTAGGCAATATTATACAGAGTAAAGATGTAGTTTTTTGAGGCTGTCAGTGTAGGGCATCTGAGGCCAGTAATCCTCTGAGGTACTTCTGTGGCCTTTCCAGCTGCTACAGATGTCTTGTGAGGTACATTCCAAAAGGGGCGTTGTACTCTATAGTGGGTCTAATGAGTGTCGAGTAGAGGGGAACAATGACCTCTTTTTTTTTTTCCTGGATGAGAGCCCTTTTGTGATAGGGTGTGCCACATAGGACTTCCTGACTACTGTGGCGATGTGATTATCAAAGGAGAGACTACTGTCCACCTAAGCCCAAGGTCTCTTATCACACATTTGGCATTAAGTAGACTGCCGTTTATGTGGTAGTTCATGGGTACATAGTTTTTACCAAAGGGGATGACAATGCACCTTTTGGCATTGATCTTGAGGCCATGCCTCTAACACCAGGCATCTGTCTCAGTAAGGCCCTTCTGTAGGATGTCCACAACATCATTTGGGGACTCTACTATGGCTCCTAGTCTGCAGTCATCTGTAAACTTCATTAGCCAGAGGCCTTCTGTGTTAGCCTATACTTCAGAGAAGTAGATACCAAACAGGAGAGGTCCCAGGACTGAGCCCTGTGGTACTGCACTTGTCACTGGTTTGAAGTCCGATTTGGAGTCCAACTTTTACAGTGTGGGGTCTGTCAGTGAGCTAGTTGGCAACCCATCTTGTGATGTAGTGATTTATACCTAGTTTAGTGAGTTTAGCTATTATTCCAGAATGGGGGATGGTGTTGAAAGCCTTGGCGAGGTCAAGATAAGCTGTGTGAACCACCTTACCCTCGTCTATAGCTTTGGTAACTGCCTCGAAGTCGATCAGGTTCAGAAGGCATGATCTGCCTTTCACAACCCCTAACTGGGTGGGGTCCAGAGTTTGGAGGTTACCAATGTCTTTGCTTATGAGTTCCATGGCCTTGCAGACCAGGCTCGTCAGGCTAATAGGGCAATAGTTCCCATGATCATTGATTGCTCCCCCTTTGTGGAATGGGATAACTGTTGCTGTGCGCCATTCGGTGGGCACAAAGCCTGACATGAGACTATGATTGAACATGGTGCGTAAGTGGGGAGCCATTTCATTCTGAAGTTCGTGTAAAACACAGCCTGGGATGTTGTCCGGTCCCTGGATGCTGTGTTTTTGCTCTTAGAGTGCAGCTTTTACCTGCATAGATGTGATTACACGGACTCTGCATTCTTCCTGTATAGATATGGGCCCTTTAGGGGGTGAGAGGGGGGTAAAGATAGCACTATCTGTCAGGATGTTGGCAATATCAGTTGGTTATGTAATTTTCGTGCTGTTGTGCTGTAACTCAGAGCAGATCTACGTGTTGCCATTGAGATTCTTGACATAGCTATAGAATCTTTTGTGGTTGCCCTTAGAATCGGTGTCGATTTTGTTTTCATAGCTAGCTTTGGAAGATCTTATAAGGGATATCAGGTTCTTACTGAGGCTGACCAGGCAGCTCCTCCACTCATGGGATTTTACTCTCTTTTGCAACAGTTTCTTCCTTCTGTTGTAGAGTTTATGGCAGGGGACTACCAGATTGGCTTCCTTTTTTTGGAGGATAGTGTCTTGGTCGTGTTTGGGATAACACGATCCATGTGCTCGTGTAAGTGCTTATAGAGTGCATTTGTGTAGGATTAAGCAGTCGTAACTGTATTGTCCATCTGCATGTGTCATGAAGTTCGCCACTTCTGTCTTAAGAAGCATGAAGTTGGCTTTGGAGAATTTTTTTTTTTACCATGGTTTCCTTAATGGTAGGTGGGGGTGGGATGCAGATATCTAGGGTGATTAACTTATGGTCTGATCTGACCAACAAGGAGTTGATTTCAGGTGTGGTCACTCAAGTTGGTAATGACTAGGTCTAGGATATTTGTTGCCCCTGGTGGGGTGTGGATAAGTTGATCCAGGGCAATGGAATTTATGAATTCCAGAAAGTGTTGAATGAAGGAGTTGGTACATGAGTAGTTTTCCCCAGTTAATGGTGGGGTATTTGAATTTGCCCACTCTTAGGGTGTTTGGTTGAACCATAATATTTTCCTCAGACAGGATTGTGCTCCTGGGATGTGAACTAGACACCCCAGTTCAGAGAGCTTTTCTTCAACAGGAAGAAATAAATGCTTTAAGGTTTTCCACTCAGATTTCAATCACTGAGATGGAATACCACAGGAGTTTGGGTCTCAGTCTCATGGCATTTGATTCTCATGATACCCCTGGTAAAACTCCTCATGAGAAAGATGCAGTAGTAACTATAATGACTTTGGTCCCAAAATCAACATCCTTTATCTTTTCAAATCCCAGTGCTGGGGATTGTTCGAGAAATATTTTGATGGATGCAAATATCCTTAAATGCATGTCTCCCCTTCTCCCTCCCTGCTGAAAAGCAGTCAGTCACCACAGATGCTTCAGACTTTGGGCAGCAGTTTCAGGAAGGACAAAAAAAGTGTGGGACACCAAAGACAGATGCAATAATATAAGTTTCTAGGAGATGCTTGCTCTGATCAAGGCACTCTCCTCTCTGAACCATCTTTGGCCTCCAGGCCCTCTTCAAAGTGGTTTTACAGTCTTGTGGTACATCAACAAGTAAGGGAGAACCAGCTCATACCCCTTTTTGCAGAATAGCCATGTTAACTTGGGATACAGCTTCACAGCACAATCTCACTCTGCATGCTTCCTACATTCCTTCAGAGCAAAACTGTGTCAAGCAAGCTGAGGAGGACCAGGGCAGACCTTCACAAATGGAAATTAGGTCAGGGGTTCTTCCAGCATTTGTTCCCTCTGTGGACAGCTGCTATGCAAGAAGGTCTGGAATTATACCTCTCAACTGTACATATTTTTGCAGAATGTCCAGATTTTTGCCTCATTTTTGGTCTGTTTTTCATAAAACTTTGGTTTTCTGGCAAATCATTGGCAAGTCATTTAAGATAGTAAGAAAATGACAGACATTTGAGTTTTGGACTTCATACCCTTCAGAAAATTCATGCTAACATCAAACCTGTTCTACTGACCTAAGTTTGTAAGAGCAATATTTAAAGTCTCCCTATTTTTGGGACTTTGTCCCCCCATTATTTATGGATTTGTTCAGATTTCTTGCCCTAAGAGGTTGACAGGTATGCCTGGAGGACAAATGCCTTTTCTTTGGACAGGAATATTCCTGCATGCTGTTTCACCCTTTCTGGCAATATTCAGAATATTTCTGAAGATTCAGAAGGAATTCCACACAATCAGTGTGGTGAGCCCCTTTTGGAATAGACAATGTAGTTATCCCTCCTTTTAGAAATGGCTAAAGGAAATTACCACAAGCTTTCTCAGACTGGATTTGCGTACAAGAACTGGAGTGTTTGATACAGTCCGACATCAGACATTTTCAATTGACTGTCTAGATAATAAGGTCTTAATTCATGTTAGGCACTTGTTTACTGAGGATGTGCATCAGGTACTAATGGAGGCAAGAACCTGTTACTAGAAGATCATATATTAGCAAATGGAAAGTTTTCTAGTTGGTGCCAATAACAACCAGCACCAATTCAGGACTAGTTGTTTTCTGGTTTTACAATATTTGTGAGTTACTATCCTATGGCCTTTGTTCCTCTGTTAAGGTCCATTTGTCATCCATTTCAGCATGTATGTTTTAATGTACAAGCAAAAACTAGGTCTGTGACTTAGTTTGCTGATGACTGCAAATTGGGAGTGGTCATAGAATCTCCAAATGTCAATCCTACAAGAGGGACTTAAACAAATGATTGGTGCCAAGTCATGGCCTTAAACTCAATGCAAAAAATGTATTATCCCTTTCAGTAAGAGCGATGTTTCTGCTAACTACCACATCAATAGCAACACCTAAAGTACGTACGCAGTAGTGGAAGATCTGGGCATGCTGGTTGACAGCAATCTTAACTTTGATCGTAATGTCTCCACCGGTCTATATCAGAATATCGACATGTCAAAATGTCGAAGCACATTTATTCGACACGAAAATGTCAAATGCTGACTTTGTTGAATGGCCAAAACATCGATTTCTTTCCAAGGGAAAAATCGGTTGGCCATTCTGTCATGCGTGCCCTTTCCCCAACTGTAGTGCGGTCTCTGAATTAGAATATTTAGTTAGAGGTGGGGGGGGGGCAAAGTCCCCCACTTAAATATGTTAGTTTGTGTGTTGTGTTTGTGGACCTTCCGATTTTTTTCCCTTGGAAAGAAATCGGTGTTTTGGCCATTCGACAAAGTCAGTATTCATTTCTGTGGAATAAATGTGCTTTCATATTTTGAAATGTCGATATTCTGATACAGACCCTTCTCCACAGTAGTAAGAAGGGCATTCTATATTGCTCAAAAGGGCATTTATTCCAGAAAAAAAGTTATAACCTCCATGTACTCTTCTCTCATCAGGCCAATAACTGAGTAAAATGCCCCTTTTGCTATGTACATTTTCAAGCACCTGCAGCAATGGGAGAAACCACAAAGGTTTCTCACATGGAATATCCAAGGTGTTCAGCATCTGACCTATGTGGATCATCTGAAATCACTCACTTTTTTCTGTTTCATACAGACTACTCAGAGGTGATCTCTGCCTTGCATATAAGGCCATCTCTGACCCTGCTTTATTGGAAATGTGGCATATCCAGAAGTCAAATGGTACACTGGTTACTCTAAAGACTATAACCTGGTTATTGACATTAATAGAACCTGCTGAATGGGCTGATTTGTTTCCAGAGGTTACCACACTTTTGGAACAGACTCTCACTTCCTGTCAAACAGAGCATGTCATTGGCCCTCTTCAAACACAATCTGGACAATTTGGATGGGTAGCCATAAATTCACCCCAGGGGTTCCACCTGTGTCCCTCTTGGACATGGGCATTAGGTGCTTATTGAGAAAATTAAGGGTAGAGCTTGGTTAGGCTTGCAAGGGCCCTAGGACCATTAGCCTAGTAACGTCCTATGATCCTGTGTCTGCCCATACATACAGCTTCCTCTATCAAGGCAGTCTCGTGTCAAAATGTTCTTAACTTATTAACCCCGAATACCTTCTCATGGTGCCTCTGTGCTTAACACTGAACGTGCCATGAGAAGATACTAATTTCAAGATGTTACCCTGAGTGACTTCTACAAGCACGAGAAACTGTAGTGCAGATTTGTAGTTGAGCCTAATGTAAAACACACTGAAATTGTAACTGAACTTGTAGTTTGTTATAGTTGTGATTTCAGTGTATTTTTACATTGTTCACATTAAACTTTTAGTACAAATTCGGTGTAAAAGGTTCTTGATAAAGCAAGTAGTGGCAGACAATCGGATTCTTGCAATCCAAGCCACCACTTGCATACCAGCTCTACCCCCAACCTAATTTTTTGTTTTCCCCAAATAGAGTCCAGCAACAGGTGTTTTTCTTTTTGCTAATATTTGGAGATTTTACCTGCTACTGGATCCCTCTATTTTATTTGGGCACTCACAGATAGCCAGAGATGGTCATTGAGACTCAGCAGCATTTGTTACAAGGAGTTCCTGGTTTGACTGCCTGAAGAATTGAGTTTATTTTTTTCCCTTCAGGGAAGCTGTCGCTGAAGAAGGTTGAACAGAATAAGGGAGTCCTAGGATTTAATAGTTTTTATTCCGGCTTCTTTTTTTGTGTGGATGTTCAGTCAGAGCTCTTTACTGAGCAGGCAGGTTTGATTTTTTTAGTTTATAGCGGGTGACTATGTAAGCGTTTTTTGTCAGCTGAGTATGCCTCATCTTGTTCTCAAACTGTTCACTGTACCATACAACTAGAAAGTATTTACAGGTCTAAGTTGATGATCGCCTGTGGGTTTCCAGTTAATTGTTTTGCTTTTTCAGTAAATCTGACGGAAAAAGTTGAGAGGTATGCCAGAATACCATACTCCAAAGCAGATTGTATTGAATCTACTTTGGAGTATCTGTGCGTGCATCTTATGCTGCAACATACATAGACATAAGCTACAATTACAACGGTCGGCCCGATAATGGAAGGTATTCTCCCACTGATCAGGGCTGCACTTCAAATAAAAGGGGTTAGGGCCTTGTTGAGCAAATGTGTCCTGTTTCTTTCTGTTCTAGCCCTCAAAACTACTGCAGGCACTTGTAGTAGCCCTGTCCTCCCTTATTTTTATTTATTTATTTTTTTCAAACTGAAATGTGCTTAGTTTTAAATGTCAGCATAACTTCACTCTTACCATTCTGATCCACTCTGCACCTTGAAATCCTCTGTTTTGCCACTTGATGTTACTGGTTCTCCTTTTACCTTTCTGGTTATATTTCTAAAGTATATTAAAACAAACACCCAAAATGTTAGGGTGGTTTAAATAGTCATTATACTGCAGACTCGCATAGCAATATCTTTTTATTTTTAGCATTACTCTTAACTACTGCTGCTGCAGTTCAATGCACGCTAGCATTCAGCCCTGGGATATGTTTGTTTTTACCTTTCATCAGTGGCACAACATTGAGCAGGTAAAACGCTAAGCTATTTTGAGATTAAACAGATGATTCCTGACTGAGGAACTTTCTGAAAAAAGAGATCAAAAGAGTAAAATTGCAATTTTCAATGGCAGGATAGGTATTTTAATAACAGGGTAAATTTGTGATGCTCATTCCACAAGATGCATTCTTGTTTGTTAATTTCCTAGACTGCTAAATCATTGTTATAGTCCTCCAAATGGCAAAATATAAAATTTGATAAGTTGTCACTTTAGACAAATTAAGAATAGTGTGCCTTGTGTTTCTCAAGTACAAGCAACATGCATAGTTTTACCCTCGCCTCCTGCTTCTTTTTTTCAAACTGAGAAATGTTCTGAGCTTAGCTAAGCATGAAAGCAAGTTATGGTGCGGTATGTGACATTTTCTGTGCAGTGTATATAACTGCTTTGCTGTCATTTTAAGGCTGGGCAGACATTTGCAGGATTATTTTCCCTGCGTGTTTTTTTTACTTATTTTTTGAGGCTGCTTTTCTTGTATTGTTTCTGTAGGTTACAGTTAATGATTGGGTCCATTTTCCAGATAATTCTGGTATAATCCATCCATAAATGTTCAATTTGTCTCCAGTGCACTTTAGAAATGCTGTGTAGGCATCTGGTTGCCCTCTCAAATTTTATTTTACTTTATTTTATTTATTTTCTTTTTTAGAGCTGTTAAACACACTTTTTTCTTGTAAAATTGTCTACATGTGATTGTCCTTTCTGCCATGTGATTGCCATAAAGCAGTGGCAAGGGTGAAGCTGGTGTTTTTTTCAGCATTGCTGCATTTTATAGCTTCATAATGTAAAATCCCCAGCTTTCTTGTGCTGCATGGAAATGTTTACTGCTGATAGGACCATTTTTTAGATGAATATGTAAAGAAATCTAAACATTATTCTGGTTGATTGTGGATAATGAATGCTGAAGTCCCATGCTTTTGTTGTTGTTCCCATGATTTGGTTAAATTTAATAGATTCATAATTTCATTTCAGTTTAAGAATCGAATCTGACTTAATTCGACTATCAGGGAGTTTAAAAAACTCACAATGAATATCAGGTTAAGTAAAATATCTCTGGTTTCTCTCATATCTCTCATGTTTTCCTTGGTTGCAGGCTTCAGACCATCCCCATGTTGGCATCTGTGGCTACCCTCAAGGCCCTCTCTCTCCCCTTTTTCCAGTCTCCTCTTCCTATGGCTTCAATCACAGGCAGAGAATTTCTCCGGGTCCTCAGGTTCATGGCTTCAACCATCCCCATGCTCCAAGTACCCAGACTCCACATGAGAAAGATTCAGTGGTACCTCAAGTTACTGTGGCTTCAACATTGCCATCTACTGAACTTCCCGGTAACCTTACTTCTTTTCCTGTCTCAAGTTTGAGCTTCAGTGCTGCATTCTTCAACTTTCTCTCAACCCAGGGCTTCCTTTCCAAGCTCCAGTCCCAATTCCAGAGCTCTTTACAGATGGCTCAGACAGGGAATGGAGCCTCCTTTGGCTCTTTCAAGGTTCAGGGTCTCTGGCCATCAGAGGTCAGACCACATCAATATAAAGGAAAAGAGGTCTGTTTGTAGTTCGTGACACCTTGATGCCCTACACCTTGTGAAAGGGAGTGTATGCGTAATGTACAGTTCCCGTATGCATACCTGTAAAGTGTACCTTATTACAAGAAACGTACCTCATTTAGTGTCTTAAAGTTCATGTTCCTCAAAGTTCCTCTATGTTCCCCATTGAAAGACTGTCATACATTCAGTGTTATGAATTTTTTTTAAGTAAAATCAATGGTAAATAGAAATTAATTGTATTAATTAATTAAAAGATCTTTATAAGTAAAACCAGCATATTTTAACCATCCTATGGCCTTCCTAGTTGAAGTTGTTAGTAAGCCATTAGTATGTGTTCCACATTTTGCCCATTTGTTCCCCATTATGAGGGCTAGTGTTCCTAATTTTGGAGATGGAAGGTTGAGAGCTGTACTTGTAAGTACTAAAGGCTTTGATACACTTGCTGGACATTGGGCTATCTTTGGGAGGAGATCCCTTAGGTTATGAATACTACAAAAGGAAAGAGATGGACATCTACTGTTATGATAAATTCTAATGCAGCTGTACTTTCTGTGGTGACATTGCCTAATTTCCCTTAGTATAAATGCTTGAAAAGTGTCCACTAACCTACTGAGTCTAACCAATTGCTTTGGAAGTCAAATGCACATGAGCATGTTTTAATGTACTTGACCAAAGCATTTTGTGATGTGGACAAAATTGCAATGAGTCATTTCTCATTGCTTGCTACCTTGCTAACAAATAGGTGGGAGGAAGGTCTCCGTAATTGTTATACCATTTTTACTGAGTAAGGGTATGACTATGGCTTTCTCCTAACAGATTTATGAGGGTAATATAATGAATGCCTACTCAACAGGCAATTATCACCTGTGTCTCAGCATGCACAACTTTGCAAGTCATTAGCACAGTGCAGTTGCAATACAGCACTGAGTCATTATCACTTTTCAGGCAAAACTGTCAGCAGCTGTCACTGTTCACATAAACAGACATTGTCATCACATTGATGAATGCACAAGTCAGATTTTGCTTTTTCTCCACTTGGAGTCATTGCAATACACCACCCCCCCCAAGCACCACTACAATTTCTTGTAATTGGTACCATTTCAAGATATGTAAGAAATGTACGAGCCAAAATCTGGACAACCTGCAAAAATCAGGACACTTGAGTGATAGGGATACATTTTCAATTTGTTTTTTTTTTTTACATGAGAAAATTGCTGGAATAAGATTTGCGGTAGACTGTATGAAGGGCATAAATATATGATATTGAGTGCCTTGCATCCCCTGATTTGCCAGAAAATCACAATTTTTTTTTAATTATAAGGCAGTGACAATATCTAAACCCATATCTTGTCTTTATTTGAGACTATCCTGCACTGTTGTGGTAAAATATTTCCTGTGCTTTTGAAATGTGGTTTTGTTGGGTTATTGATTAGTCTTGTTCTTTATTATTTAAATATATTTAAACCTACCTTTGTGGGTGATGTGTGAGGCATATTTCAGCTGTTAAGAGTACTTGTATATCTATCTGGTGAGCTACCCAGGGTCTAAGGTAGCTGGGGACTCTGCCTCACAAGGTTGAGGATCGAATGACAATTGGCAACATAAGAAAAAAAAGTGATTTTCAAAGGCAGACAACTTCTGAATCACAAGTCTTTCATTGAGTGACTATATTGCTGTGTTTGTCAAATGTCTATCACTAGTTGTGCTATTAAATTTGAAATATTAGGTTTACATTCAATCTAACTAGCTATAAAAAAAAATATATATATATATATATATATAAAATATAGTTCCACTTTGAATCATCGAATGTTCTGATCGAGACCAGAGCATCGAAGGTTTAAAGTGGAAGTGCCAGGTAAGTGAAAGTGTAGAAGTTTGGTTGTGTATGCAGGGCAGCACAGTGCCCTACATGTGTGTGCCATCTGAGTGTTGGCATTGCAGGTAGGGTATGGGGAATCTGTTTAGTGCTACTGCATATAGCGGTAAATGGGGGATTTCCCTTACCCCACTGTAGTTCGATCTCGGAGTTGGAATATTAAAGTAGGGGGGATGTGGGGGGCGCAAGTGGGTAAAGCCCTCATGCATAAAATAGTTTTCATAAGGTATTTTGTTTTTTGTGGTTCATTTTGAAGCTTCGATGTTCTGAACATCGATGTTCTGGTCTCTATGATCAGAACATCAATGTTCTGAACATTCGATGATTCAAAGTGGATCCGTGTGTGAGTGAGTGAGTGTGAACCTTTACTTTTCGATACGAGCAAATGTTCTTGCTAGGACTGTTAAGCCCTGTTTATTCCTTTTACCATAATGAACAGTGCATCTTAGGCATTGCTGATTGTGGTTATATATGCTTCATATCTTTCTGAACTACTTCACTTGAACATCGTATCATGTAGTAATTTCCTGTATCATACAGTCAATGCATAGTTTGTTGGTGCATTGCTTTACATGTGCCCCTGTGTAGGTATATTACATCAGAATGTTGTATACCATTGTGTTTTTCAGGTGTGATTTAAGTGTAAAGCAACACGGCCCCCAACGAAGATGCCATCTGTTGAGAAAGCAAACAGAATTTACCTTTTGGGTGAGGAAACAGACTCTGATGGTTGTAGCAGTGGTTCAGACACAGGTATGTACCTTGAGCCCCCACATAGTTTCATAGGTAGGTACTAGGCTAACGGCCCAATGGTCTAAGTAAGCCTAGCCAACAAGGTTCCCTGGTTTATACCACCCAAGAAAGTTAATTTCTTTTTCCCCTTTCAAGCAGAGCCACAGAAGTGATCCCAGAGGTGTATTTCCCAACAGTCAAAGTTTTTTCTTGAAGAGTGCTAATGAGGAACTTTGCTTGACATAGATGGGTAGCTTGTTCCAGAGTATAGGACGTCTCTGGTGAAGGAAATCTAACACTCCAGCATGTCCTGTTGTGGTAACAAGGTTTTGGTCAATGGAACATGTAGCTCGGAGGGATTGGAATTTCTTTAGGTGTAGCATGTCCAACAGCTCTGGGTTTAACATAACTTTATATGTTAGGCAGAGATCTCCCCGAAGTAGGCAATAAGTTAGAGTAAAGCTGGAGTTTTTTTGAGATGGTCAGTGTAGGGCATCTGTTTGTGGTCAGTAATCCTCTCTGTGAGGAACTTCTGTGGCCTTCCAGCTGCTACAGATGTCTTGTGAGGTACATTCCAAAAGGGACATTGTACTACATAATGCCAACCAGAGTGAGGATGAAGATTATCTCACAGTGGATGAGATTCCACTCACACATCTGCATGCCAAAGCCATTGCCTGTGATATGGATGATGCCCCTGTGCCAGCCATTCCTGAAAGACCACAACTAGCCAAAGCAAACCTGACCAGTAATTATGACACTGACCATGACAGTGAGGATGAGGTCCACTTGCCCTCCTAAGAAAGGGGGCCACACACAATGGCCACCCAGTACATTCAGAGTTTGATGCAGCCGATGACTTGCCTTTATCTGTGTTGAAGAAAGTGCGTGGTATGACTGGCACACTTATGAAGTCCTCCACAGTGCATGACACTGCAATTGCTGACAAGTGTGTGGATGTTTCTTCGATTGTACATGACATTGAAAGTATTCCAGAGTATGTGGATTGGGATGGAGAAAATCCACTAGATGAGTCCAAGTAGCTCCTTGTCAGGCAATGATATGGTTGTGCCTCAGCAGGGAAGGTCTGTTAGTAGTTCATTAACTATGCAGTACAGTTGGTACTGACATTGAGTGAGCACCATCTCTGAACCCTACAGCACTTTCCATTCCCACCTTTTCCAGGTGACCCAGTAAGGTATGCCGAGCATGCCCACCACATAAGATCAGATGGGAAAAACACCTCCAAACAGTACACATTGAGGACATTGTGGGGCCAGTAGGCCCAGCAAACAACTTGGGCTCAGATAGCACAGAGATGGACTTCATGAATTTGATGTTCCCAGAGGAGCTGCGCATCCTTATTGACAATGAACCCAATTGGTATGCTGCACAGAGGCAGGCCACAGCAGGCAAGGTTGATATGCAGTGGAGTCCTGTTTGTCCAGGAGGTATACGCACATTTCTGGGTGTCGGAATATACATGTCTATTGTACATGTTCCTGAATACAGGCAGCACTGGGAAATGCACCCTGTATATAGTCTCTTCCCAATAGCAGAGTATGTGACCCAAGACAGGTTTGAAAAAATTCAGCAGTATTTCCACTACAATAACAGCCTGAGCCTACCACAGGGTTCTGTGGGTCATAACAAGTTACATCACGTACGGCCATTACTGGATGCAGTACTTCATGCAGGACACTACAATGTGCATCGTGAGGAGGCTGTAGACAAAGCCATGGTCTGCTTCCGTGGACGGTTGACATTTAGATAGTTTACGCTGGTAAGCCAGAGAGATATGGCATTAAGGTTTGGGTGTTGGCAAGACTCTACCAATGGGGTATGTACGTGAATTCCAGGTTTACACTGGAAAAGCAGAGCAGAATACAGAGGCTGGAGTGGCGCACTGAGTTGTGGTTGACTTAAATAGGGGACTGATTGGCAAGAAGCATCACATTTACTTAGATAACTTCTTTACCTCTGTTCCACTGACACAGCAATTGTTGTAAGATGGTCTTTACTGTTGTGGAACCATGCATACCAATAGGTCAGGATGGCCTCTAACATTCAACAAGACAGGCCATTGGAAAAGCAACTCAAGGCTACTTCAAGCAACTGCAGAGTGGACCACTGCTAGCTACTGAATGGAAGGATAGCACCCAGTATTCCTCCTTTCATTTAACTGTAATCCAACCTTGGCAGTTTCCAGTACACACACAGGAGAAACCATGACTGAACCAAGGCATCAGTGCCATGTCCTCCAGTTATAAACACGAACAACACTTACATGAATGTGGTGGACCATGCAGATCAGCTCAGTATCCCACTGCCAGAAAGGCCACAAATGGTCACTGTACTTGTTCTGGTTCTTATGGGATGTGGCCATAGTAAATGCTTTCATTATATTCCGGACGTGCTATTGCAGCAACACAGTTAGTTTTGAAGGAACCTAGGCTTGCATCTACTCGCCAGTTACACTAAGAGGAAAAGATGCACTGAGATTGCTGTCACAGAGGCTGTGAGCTGATTTGAGCATGGCTTCCACTTTCCGGTGAAATGGCGTAAAACAAGATGCAAAAACTGTGCCAGCAAGGGTAAACATGCTAAGTCATCATGGGGGTGCCCAGCTTGCAAGATCAACCTGTGTCGAATGCATAGGTGAAGTACCATGGCCATAAATTTCTAGTGGGTTACTGACATCAGGAAAGGCACATTATGCGATGCACAAGACAAATCAAGATGTGCATGCGTATGGAACTGGGGACCTTGGAGTGTGGTGCTGAGTACTGTGTGCAGCATTGGGTGTCTCACCTAAACGTCATACATCTTCGGAGAATCCTGGATGGCAGTGGGGAACTTGGAGACTGCAGCTCAGTCCCAGTGGGCTGCTTTCCTGGATATGCATGATTTCAGGGGTGCCCATTCTGTGCCCCCTTGTCAGTTACCGGCTAAGCCCTTCTGCACCAAGGCCAGGAAGGTCTCTCTTCAGACTTTGTACCAATTGCTGTGTTGGTGGATGCTTACCCAGCCACCATGGATCTTATGATCCACCTGGATCACAGTTGGAACTTGGAGACTCTTCAGCTCAGTCCCATAGTGCTGCTTTCCTAGGTAAGCATTGCCTTGGGGGTGCCACTGTGATGCACTGCTTCCCTCCGGGAAAGGTCACATGCAAAAAGACACAGCCTGGGTCAGTCTTGGTCTTTTTACATGTTGTCTTGCTGTAGCTCTCCACTGTCTCCCTCCCTTCAGGTGTAGTAAATGTATGTAGGTCAGGGCAAGAGGTTTTACATTAGCTCCCCCCTTTCATTCCTTATAGCCATTGCCAAAAGGACACATGTAAATGAAAAAGGCAGTGGTAAGGCAGAGTGCTGGCACTGCATGCAATCAGGAGTCATTGCTGCTACCAGCAGTCTGAGTGGGTAGCCAGCACTGGTATGGCACACTTCAGATGCCCATGAGCTGATGGCCCATGCCTGTCCTCAGCATATTATTTGAGTGGCGGTCCTTACTCTGCTTGTTTTCCACTTACATGTGCCCTTTCTGTGCCCCCTTATCAGTCATTGTGTAATTTGGTGTTTTCACGGGTGGTAGGTATGTACCTCTGCAGCATCATCACTACTTATGTATCTTATGAAAAGAATAATGCCTCTGGATAGGAGTGAAGATTTGAATGGTCTAACCAGGTAATGCATTATGATGCACATATATATGTAGTCTTTCAATACATCTGTCAAACATTAGTAATCTGTTTTCATTTTCTTTCCTGTGCAGGTTTGTCCACCTTCTGACACTGACATTGCTTCATGAGCAGGAGAACGACAAGAGTGTGGGTATGTGGCCATTCCTACATTCACTGGGCTGCCAGCCATGCCTCCATAACTGAAAAACACTGCAACTTGAGCTTCCCCACATCCAATGTGAAGGTATACTGGATTGCAAGAAGAGGTATGCATTGGAGCGGAGTACTGCAGTTATTGGAGGTGAAGTGTTCCATCTACCCTAAGCCCGACATCCGTGTGCTGCACATTGGAGAGAATGATATGATCAGTCAACTGTTTGGAAGGCTATGGTTTCAAATCAGGGCAATTTTTGAATACCTGCAGTTGTGGTGGCCACGTTGTCATTTTGTGTGGTCTGACATTCCTCGCCAGATATGGAAAACGGCAAACAGTCAGTGGGCAGTGCACAAGGCCAGACATTTACAGAATGGGTTCATGCATGGCTTGATGCACAGGGTCGGTGGATCTACAATCTGCCATGACAGCATCACTGCAGAAGATGTTCACCTGTTCAGAAGAGATGGCGTTCAACTGAGGAGGGCATTGCATTGTTCATGACTGACCTCCATAATGGCATGAGGAGAGCTATGCAGGATTGGTAACATGCAGCTTGTGAATGGAAAATGCCCATGACCAAGTAGGACCAGTATAAGTAAAACTGTTATGAATTATGTTGTGTAAAATATGCTATTTTTCTGAGTTGGATAAAACTGTGGGAAGGAGCTGGTGAAGATTCTGAGAAAGAACTGTTTCAGGAGAGTGTTACTATGTACAGTTAAATGTCAGTAACCATCCTGCAATATTTTATTAGTTTATCAGGCATGTGTAGAGTTTAGATGACAGGAAGGGCTTAGTAATACAGAACTTGATCCCTTGGGTCCATTACTGAATGGACACATAAAGAGAAGCCATAGGTAAGGAAGACTGCTGACACTGAAGGAGGTCATGAGACTGTAGTGGTATCAGCTATGAGTGGGTAGCCAGCACAGGCATCGGACACATCAGATGGCCTTGCATGCCACTAAAGTACCATGCCTTTACCGGGTTCATTAGTAGAGTGGCAGTCCTTACCTTGTTTTTCTCTTTACATGTATCCATTCAGCAGTATTGTTGGCTAGACCAACAATGTATATATTTACAATATCTGTTTGCATGGTAAAACTGGGTTTGAATGCTGCAGACAAGTACAGATATCTGTTTGTTTAGGACTTAGGTTATAGAAATTATGATTTTTTTTCATATTTTGGTAAATAACTTTGCAAGGGAGCATCTGCATGTGCTAAGCAATATCTCATTTTGAAGACAGTATCCTTAGTTCCAACATGGTAAAAAAATGTGCTTGTATGTTATACATTTGTATAGATATCAGTTTGTTTTGGTCTTAGGTTATGGAAACAATGACTTTTGTCATATTTTGGTAAATAACTTTGCAAGGGATCATGTCAGTGTGCTAAGTAATACCTAATTTTGAAGACAGCATTACTCCTTACAACATGGTAAAAAAACTGTCTCTGCACTGTACACATGCACAGATATCAGTTTGTTTAGTCTTGTAGGATTATGCAAAATTATACATTTCCAATACATCTCATTATTATGCCCTTATATTTGCAGGGGAGCATGGTGATGACAACAGATGATGCATCATTTTGAAGCGGACATTGAGACAACTTCTCCACTGAAATGTAGCCTCTGTCTATTGCAGGTGATGCGATTATGCTTTGTTTATTTATCAGTTATGAGAAATATTATATTCATATTTCTGTGAATATCTCCATAAAGGAGCATCACACAGTAATGGTTAAGGTGTCATTTTAAAGCTGGCATTCGTACAAATTAAATACAAATTGTATGGGTCTACATGGTATATTGACCAAGATATTGTGCTTTGCTTTTCCAAAAAGGTGAATATGCACAATATTAGCATTCCTTGCCAAATATTTTAATAATGCCTTTGATATGCACTATCAACATTTACACTGTTGGAAAGGTCAGTGTCTGCTGAACAACTTTCACATTTACATTTTTAGTTTAACTCTTATAGTTAGAGGTACGAACATTTGTTTTCTGTATGGTATTATAAATGGATTTTCTGAAAATGAGCTCAGGCTGCACTGTTCTTATGGTGGAATTAAGCAGTCAGCTTTTTTGAGTGAATGAGTTAAAGGGTTTTGCATAACAGGTCACCAAGTAAACTGGTGGCCCTTCCTTGGGATCTTAATTTCGTTAGTGAAGCTAACAGCTGCCTGTTGGGTACCAAGATCCACCACATAACACACGCACTCTGGTCACTCCACAACAAGTACAAATGACTCTGTCATTGTCCATGTTGGTGTGAATGATCTGAGACGTGCCTCCCTGGAATACATGAAAATAGACATGGAGGAGCTCTCCAATCCTGTAGCCCAGGCAGGTATGACCCTAGCCCTGAGGAGCATCCTGCCATTACCCAGAATGATACCACAGTACAAGGACAAAATGATTGACTTTAACAATTGGCTAAGCTTTTGGTGTCATTCTAAGGGAATCCATTATCTGTCTGCCTGGGATGACATGATTGACAGACCACGCTGCTTTGCCAGAGATGGCCTGCACCTGTCGCCCTTGGGATTGCGGATACTGGCAAAGGCTCTTGCCACCCCTATAGTGCCTTTTTTAGTGAAGGTTCAAATGACAGTTCACCACCGTAACAGGTACAAGCAAGCAAAATCTGAGGATAATGCTACTCTATGCTAGAAGTCTAAACCTCAAAATGCATTCACTCGAGGCACTCCTTCAAATGGATAAAATTTACATCTGTGCAGTGACAGAGACCTGGTTCAAAGCTCCAGAGAGCACCCCTGCATTACCAGGCTATAATTCATACCACACCCTCCAGAGAGCACCCCTGCATTACCAGGCTATAATTCATACCACACCTTTCGGCCACCAAACCCAGACTAAAAAACTAAAGGAGGTGTGTCCATATTCATTAAGGATATCCACACCTCCAAGCTAGTTGCTCAGCATAATGCATCCTAGATTATCAAAGTTCAACTAACTCTGGGCAAAACCATAATCCATATTGTAGCTTGCTACAGACCCCCCACCATGCCCCAGGATTCCCACTCCTCTTTTCTTGATACACTGGAAAATATTAAGGTACAACCCAACACTCTAATGGGTGATTTCAACTACCCTACCATTAACTGGGAAAACTACTCGTGTACCAACTGTTTTGCTCAACATTTTCTGGAAATCAATTCCAGTGCCTTGGATCAACTTATTCACACCCCTACCAGGGACAGCAATATCCTAGACCTGGTCATCACCAACATGGTTGACCGGTGTTCCACAGCAGATGTCAGCTCCTCCTTGGTCAGATCTGACCATAAGCTAATCACCCTAGACATCCACATCCCGCTCCCACTCCCCCAATTAGGAAAACAACCATAAATAATTTCTCCAAAGCCAACTTCACACTTCTTAAGACAGAAGTAGGAAACTTCATGACACCAATGCAGATGGACAATAGAGGTACGGCTGCTGAATCCTACACAAATGCACTTTATAAGCACTTACACGAGTGCATGGATCGTACTATCCCTAACAGAACCAAGATGCTATCCTCCAAAAAAGGAAGCCAATCTGGTGGTCTTCTGCCATAAACTCTACAAGAGAAGAAAGAAACAGTTGCAAAAAAGAGTAAAATCCCACGATTGGAGGAACTCCCTAGTCAGCCTCAGTAAGAAGTTGAGATCCCTCATAAAATCCTCCAAAGCTAGTTATGAAAACAAAATTGCCACTGATTCTAAAGACAACCACAAAGCATTCTATAGCTATGTCAAGAATCTCAATGGCAGCACTCAGATCTGCTCTGAGTTGCAGCACAATGACACCAAATATACAGAACCAACTATTGCCAACATCCTGGCAGATAGGTTCCGTGCTGACTTTATCCCCCTCTCACCCCCTAAAGGGCCCATCTTTATACCGGAAGAATGCAAAGTTCCCATAGTCACTGCTGCACAGGTAAAAACCTCACTCTCCAAAGCCAAGAACACAGCATCCATGGGACCTGACAACATCCCAGGCTGCCTTCTACATGAACTACAGAATGAACTGGCACCCCACCTAAGTACCATGTTCAATCATAGCCTCACCTCAGGCTTTGTGCCCATTGAATGGCACACCACAATGGTTATCCCACTCCACAAAGGGGGGCGGGGCACAACAGACCCCTGGAACTACCACCCCCATTAGCCTGACGAGCCTGCCCTGCAAGGCCATGGAACATATCATTAAGGAACTCATGAAGACAGATCTCCAAACTCTGGACCTCACACAGTTTGGGTTTGTAAAATGCAGATCATGGTTCCTAAACCTGATAGACTTCTTTGAAGTAGTCACCAAAGCCATAGATGAGGGTAAGGTGGTTCACACAGCCTATCTAGATCTCGCCAAGGTGTTCAACACCATCTCTCACTCTGGAATTATAGATAAACTCACAAAACTAGGTATAAATCCCTGTGTCACAAGATGGGTTGCCAACTGGCTTACTGACAGAACCCACACTGTGAAAGTAGCAGACTCCAAATCAGACTTCAGACCAGTGACAAGTGGAGTACCACAGGGTTCAGTCCTGAGTCCTCTCCTGTTTGGTATCTACTTTGAAGTACAGGCTAACACAGAAGGTCTTTGGCTAACTAAATTCGCAGATGACTGCAAACTAGGAGCCATAATCGAAACTCCTAACGATGTGAACATCCCACAAAAGGGCCTCACTGAGACAGATGCCTGGTGTCAAAGCCATGGTCTCAAGCTCAATGCCAAAAAGTGCATTGTCATCCCCTTTGGTAAAAATTCTGTACCCATGAACTATCACATAGGCGGTAGTCTACTTAATACCGAAAGCGTGATGAGACCTTGGGACACAGGTGGACAATAGTCTCTCCTTTAATCACATCGCCACAGTGGTCAGGAAGTCCTACATGGCACACCTCATCACAAAAGTTCTCATCCAGAAAAAGAGGTCATTGTTCCCCTCTACTCATCACTCATTAGAATCATTATAGAGTACAGTGCCCCATTTGATATTTACCTTACAAGACGTCTACAACAACTGTAAAGGCTGCAAAAATACCTGAGGATTACTGATCTCAAACAGATGCCTTGAGTAGACTGACTAAAAAAACTCCAGCTTTACTCCATCGCATATCACCTACTCAAAGGCGATCTCTGCCTAACATACAAAGCTATGTCAAACCCAGCGCTGTTGGACATGCTCCACTTAAAGAAATCCCAATCCCTCCAAGCTACACGCTCTAGGGACCTAAACCTTATCACCACAATAAAGAACATGCTGGAGGGATAGATTCCTGTCTCAGACTTCCCATACTCTGGAACAGACTACTTATCTGTCAAACAGAGCTCCTCATTAGCACTCTTCAAGAAAAATCTTGATTGGACGGGTAATAGGAAATTCACTCCTGGGATCAATTCTGTAGCTCTGCTTGACAGGGGCACAGGAAAATAATTTTCTTGGGTGGAGAAAGCTAGGGTACCTTTTTGGCTAGGCTTGTATAGGCCCTAGGGCCAATAGCCTAGTACCTACCTATGAACCTATAACACTTGTTCCATTTGAACCAGCTAATCTGGCTAACATCGAGGTTCTTAAGGAAAACAGTTTTACTGATTGCTTTGACCTCTGCAAGAAGGGTATCTGAGCTGCAATCTCTTGGTGAGTCAACCCTACCCCATTTTCCATAGGGACTGGGTTTCTTTGAGAACTAATCCTTTTTTGCCTAAAGTGGTATCTAAGTTTACTAAGTAAAACTATCCATCTCTCGCTCCCTGTTTTAATTACTGAATGTTAAAATGAGGAAGAAAGGGTACTCCATTTTTTGGATGTCCACAGACCACTCCGGTACTATCTTGATAGAACTATTTGGATTTTCTTGTGAAAGTGAGAAGTGACAACCCATGTCAAAAGACTATTTCAAACTATTGTCGAAGGCTCTTACCTTTTGTTATACTCACCATAACAAATCTATTCCAGGCAGGGTCAAGGCTCTCTCTACCAGGGCATTGGCTTCATCTATGGATTTTTGGAAATGGTTGGATTCTAGAAGTATTCTAGAAGCAGCAAATTGGTCCTCTCTATGTACTTTTTTTTTTCAAAGCACTACAAGCTTGATTCCTTCTCTAGGGCCAGATCAAACTTTGCTAGGTCCATTCTCCAGGGTCTTCTGGACCCTTCCCCTTCTACCTCTAAATGCAGTAGACTAGGATAGTCTACCCATGTAGCTAAGGTGACTGCAGCAGTGATCAATATGAAGAAGATAATACAGCTGTGTAAGTCAAACTTGCTGTAACAGTAGATTGTTGAATGATCAGTGCTGCACTACCTACTCCTCCCACCATTCCCCTTGTTTTTTTATGTGTTTTTTTATGCCAGGGTGTGGACATTTATGCATTGTTATTCATTTCATAGTCCTTTCAGGGCTCAGCCTCCCTCTCTTCTGGCATGAAAGCCCTGATAATCTTTGAACCCAAACTTGTCATTTTGTCAGCTCAGCTTGAGTTGCCTGACATTTTGAGATTTACCATGGAGCTTTGGAAGCTCTGTTATATAACCCATATACTATTACAGCAGTAATTAACTGACCATCTGTTGATATGTTACGTTCAACTTAAAATGTACTTTTTCATTCTGTAATGTCTCTAAATGTACATTTATGCAAAAGCTCAAATCCCGTTGACCAAAAGTGATTTGACATTAGTCTAAGCTGTACAGTTTCAAAGATATGAAAGGTTGTTTAGTTAGAAAATATATATTTCTAAATTTTTGCAGTATAATATATTACTGTATTGATGTAAAGATTGAATACCCTGACAATTATGACTGTAAAGAAGGCTTTACTGATCACATTGCTGTTTATTACCATTTTAATAACCTTGTAAGATCATTGCATTTGTTTGGGTTATACTTGAGATTTTAGAAAATGCTTGAGAATATAAAGAAGTTTTGGCTGGTCGAGGTATGACATTCAGCAGT
>NC_056750.1:692762823-692822823 GCF_019279795.1 Protopterus annectens
GAGAGTAAGATGGTCTTGATCTCACTGCATGTGACTGGCTGAGGGAGGGGTGTCTCCAATTTAGTTATGTATTTACTTCTCACTAATTGCTTTGGGTTTAGTTGGAGCTCATCATTCATGAGCATGAGGCAGTTTGTACACTGAATCAGAATTCCATGTGCTATACATCTGGCAATTAGGGGAGTGTTATATGTTGATGCCACATGTAACCAGTGCTGCTAGATTTAAAGTAAGTGAGGATCTGTGGAGGGCATGGTGAATATTACAGCTCTGAATGTTAATTGCATTGGTTATGTTCAGGATAAGCCCACACTGCATAATGTAACTGGTACTCAGGCTTTGCAGAGCAACTCATCACAACTAGTTTAGGCAAAGAAAAAATTAATAATGCCCTTCCTGCAGCATAAGGAAAGAATTTTAGTTGCATATAACACATACTGTGGAAACACCATGTCCACAGCACTGTGGCAAGGACACACATTCTTACAAAGAACAGTAGGGGAGACAGCAAGGGCAGGAGAGACAGACAAAAGGTAGACAATTGGCAATGAGAAGGATTGGAAGATAAATATGCTAGCGGATAGAAAACACAAGGAGAGGAACACGGCATCGTTACCAGCTAGTCAATTCCAGAGTCGAACCCTCTGAAGCCAGTTATCTCTGTGGCTGACTGTTTTCATAGAGTCAGTCATCTGATTATCAGGGACAGACACAACCTCCTCTGGTGCAATGTTTGGGGCCACCTGGGCATACGGCTGCACAAGCCATACAGGAAGCTACTCCAGTGTGCCAGTCTGGGTTACACACTGCTGGTTGATCTCACTCGGCACTAACCATGTGGGACCCTCCACAATACTTCCAGAAGAGGAGACTTTACCACCCCAACCACACACACATGCATACATATGCAAGCAAAGGCACCCAGTCAGCCATCCAGATCATCCTCAGTCTGACCATCACACAGTTTTTGAAGCAAGCCAGGAGGACCACTGTGATGTGCCCTCTTCACAGCCAATTCTGTAGAAAACAAAAATAACGGGGAGAAGAAAGAAGGAAAAAATAGCTTGCAAGCATGAAGTAAAATTGGCACATCACACACAGCCATCAGCTACATCTATAATCACATTGATGTCTGCGGAGCTTTGCACAGGCTAACCAGTTAGTGTCAGTCTCCTTGTGGTGGTGCAAACCATAAAAATAATGGAAATGTTGCAGTATATTCCTGAAAATGAACCTGCAACCATTTATACCCATAAGTACAGTGCAAAGCTACAAATGCAGTTGTAATCAGCTTACAAATGGAAGGTGGTTCTTCCTTTTTCTCCTTCCATTGTCAGAGAAGGTGTGGTGTAGCCTCAGATCACTACTTCCCAGTGGCACTATCCAGGGCCTTCATAATCATGCAGTAGGTATTTCATATGGCCTCTGGAGTTGATGCAGTAAAATCCTGCTCTGGAGCATCAGGCAGGAGCTCTTTGTCAGTTCCTGAAGGAACCATATCTACTTAAGTATAACCCAGCATAAAAATTTGCTTATGTGGTGCATGGTCACATGGCATGGAAGACGTGAGTAGCATGGCAGCAGAGAGTAGCATGATGGAAAAGTCCTGTAGCATTCCCAGACATGACATGTGTGAACAAGTCCTGTAGCATTCCCACACATGACATGTGTGAACTGAGGGAGGCACTAGCATGGGTATCACATGTGGCAGCATAGTTGTACCACTCAAATACTATAGGGGTTCACTACGCTGAAGAAGCCCTTGGTAGCATGCCTCTGTGAGCAGAGTACATCACTCACTAAATTAAATGATGATGCTGCGGGTGGCTATGAAGTGACCCATGCCTACATATCCATATTACAGACTGCCACATGCTCACATGTAGCATTATCTCAGTACTCTCTTTATTTTTTATTTATTTAACATTTGTTGACCAGGAAAGTCCGACTAGGTTCCACAGATCTTGTTTCTAGTGGAGGCCCATGGAGAAATGCTCCAGAAGCATGTCTTTAGAATGTGGGAGGAAACCGGAGTACCCGGAGGAAACCCACACAAACGCAGGGAGAACATGCAAACTCTGCACAAAAGGCACCCCAGCTGAGAATTGAACCAAAGAACCTCTTGCTGTGAGGCAACAGCATTAACCGCTGCACCACTGCGCCGCCCGGAATATGCAACTCTATAGTTGTATCATACAATTGTAAGTGCAGTTCAGAAACAGTCATGCAAAATCACTTCATTAGTATAATTACATTGTAGCACCAACTCCACAACAGTATTACAGGATATGTAGCAGAAGTTTATATGGACCTTTACAGAGGATAATGGGTAACAGTTAGTACAACACCTGTGATAAGGAGTACTCAAGGTCAGCAGCCAAGGAATCAAAGAGTACTGCAGACACAGGAAGAGATACTACTGTCGGGGGGTGGGGATTATATGGAGTACAGGTATTGGCTGACTCCAGTCCATCTGTGGAAAACATTTATGCCAAGGGTCAGTGGAGTGACTGAGGGACAAAACACTGGCAGGGTGTGTGATACAGAGCACTTTGTGCTGCAGAAGTGCAGCTGGCAACTTCAAAGGAATACTTACTGGGTACATGGGTTAGGAGAGGTTTATACTGAGTACAGTTGATTAGAAAACAGAGGTGTGCATATGGGATATATAAAGGCAGTTCTGCCTTGTGAACCCTAGGCCAATATATACATATGATAGGTTGCAGGCTACCTTATGAGTTATATATGCACCATCACTGGAGAGCATGCGGATGAGGTTTACCCTTTCCCAAAATTCTATAGCAGCTATGCTACATGTTGCAGGCAGCACAGTATGGATGGTGGGCTATCATAAGGAGTAGATGCCATCTGTGTGTCCAGGCACTAACCACAGCTGTATGGTCATGTGATCAGGAATTTAGATAACATTCAAAGATATGGAGGCTTGAGAAATTAAGCCCTGCATATATGAAGGTATTTCAGCAAGCCCCGCATTCCCATAGGTGTCTGATTCTGAATTCAGAGAAGGCAGATAAGGCCTTTGGGGATCTGGTATGGCAGGACCTAATGTCACATGCAAAGGCCTTAGATGTACACAACAGGACAAACACTGGTCTACACTGCCAGAGTCATAGATATGAACCACCATGCCCACACAAAATCATTGGCGCTTGCCAGAGAAAAAATTGCCACAGATGGAGGACCATCTGGAAGTTAATGTACAGAATTAAGGCTATTAGCTGTTAAGCTGCTTCCAGTGATGCAGGGTTTCATTCTCTCCTGCTTAATTTGCCTCCTATGCAACCTTGATCAAGTCACTAAACCAGACAGTGCTTTAGGGAATTGGGGAATTTGATTTGGGGATTTGAGCTAGGTTCTTTAAGGATCTCCTGGATTGCATGCTTAGTAACTATCTATGATCAAATTTTTGACAGCCCTCCTAGATAATGAGGAGCTGTTTGTCCCTGTCTGGGAAAGTGATCTGACACTCTCATTCCTGTAGGGTGGCCTGGATGTAAGAGTTGGACTGCAAAACTGATGTATGCAATACCATACAAACACTGAGTAGCCCTGCTAAAAGGTACTGCATAGCCTGTGTAGTAGTATTACATACACATTGGTTTTAATTGATGTCCTTATGGCCCATACTTGTAGATCTGATGCCATCTCCTTGCCAGAGCTTGCGTTTATTGCATCTGCTTCAGCCTCATATGAGGATCCATTACAGCTGCTTCCTCTGACTCGTCTCACTCATCACCACCACTGCTGACTCTGTTCTGTTTGGTGCTGGAATAGTGATACTAGGCTGTAGCTGTTAACATAGCTTGTTTGGCACCATAGTACAGATGACCAGTATCTTACTAGAGGTGACCCATACCTCTACTTATTGCAAGAAATCTGGGCAAAGCATAAAATGGTGGACAAAGGCCCAAAAATAGACAGATTTTAAATATTGCATTTATAAATTAGAAAGTTGCTAAAATAGGATTTGTGTTGGCATGCATTTTCAGAAATGTACAAAGTCAAACTCATGTCATTACTTAGTGACTTCAATCTTCAGTGATTTGCCTGAAAACCACAAATTTTATGTGAGACAAAATATTTGGCAAAAATCTGGATATTATGTGAAAATCTGGAGATACGTGCAGGTCTCTGCCGCATATTGCTGCTCCTCAACAGAGGGACCTCTGCAATGGAAGTAGGCCTTTCAGCACACTCAACACTTGTTCCTGTAGGTCTTCACCGGTGCAGTATTATATGATCTGTCTGACATGGTCTGCGGGTTTTGAATAGGTGTCATGAGCCATGGTTCTAGGGTGTATCCAACACTACCTGCACATATGCAGTGCACAACTTTACAGGTGTGCTGTGGTGATCATACATGTTGACATGAGTATGCAATCTGGGATGTGTAGTATACCTCTCAACCTCTCGGTGCAAGAAATGTGGACAAAGATGGAAATGGGGGGACAAAGGCCCAGAAATAGGGACAGTTTTAAAATATTGCTCCTAAAAACTTAAAGTTGCTAGTGCAGCAGATTTTGAATTATGAATTTTTTGAAGGATTTGAAGTCAAATTCAAATGTATATCATTATTTTTTGTATTTAGTTACTTCAATCCTCAATTTGCCAGAAAACCACAAATGTTGAGGACCAGACTAAAAATATGAGGCAACAATCTGTATAGTTGAGAGGTATGTGTACATCCTAATTGTCCTTGTGAGATATTACACTACACAAAATGCTGACAATGAATAGCATGTGTGCTACATGTGGGAATTTTGGTAACTGCCTGGATGCACACTGACATGTTGCACTTATTCTGCCATATGAATTGCATATCTTCTGTCAGTTGAAGTAGCTCTTTCAGCTGATCTGTCAGATACTATTTGAAACAGGCAGGACTATGGCAGTGTGGGTACAGTTAATATACAGTAGAACTTCTGGAAAATGGACTATTATCATCAAATTCTGTGTTTTTACCTCTGCTCTCTGTGGAAACCCCATATCTTCCTACACATGCTTCGGTGACATCAAAGAACTGGGGTAGGAGTTGAGGCAGAATCCTGCATAATTCCTGCTGTGTCCCTTGATGGCCACTACAAGGTAAATGCTGCACAGACTTTAGTGTCATCTAGGACAGGCATACCATGTACCATATCTGACCAATATGAGGAGGATACATGTAGTGACTCCTGTAGGGTGTTTCTGTCCACATGGTAATAGTCGACTATGTCGCTGTTGTGGAGCTGGTGGTAAGTCTACCATGGACAGCCCCGTCTGATGCAGAGGATGATGGCTTACAACATTGCGTTCCATAGGTGCAAAAGCAACTATTAGTATGTGCTATCCACCTACATTGGATGATGATGATCCTAGCATCCTAATGTGTTGAGTATAGCTGTTCAAGAAATGGCAGCGTATAGCTCATCATGGTGTTATCATTTTCTGAATCTTTTCTTGATTTTTCTCATTTGCATTCACAACTGGTTTCATTTCCATAATGTCACTCATTTGTATATCACTATGATCACTTGCATAAGACAATTGCACTAATTTCCACGTAGTTCTGCATGTGACTGAATCACACCCATGCTGCATAGCATGGCTCACTTCATTATTTCTCCTAGTGCAGTGAGCGAGCAAATAATTTCCAAGTTCTCATATAATACTTTGTTCTGAATGAGTGCAAGTTGCACTTAAAATAAAGTAAGGGGTGGGAAGACTTAATATGCAGATGCTTAGAGATTTACCACATCAGAAATCATTTCCCAGTTTTGTGCAGTTCGTAATTGTATACAACTTGCTTTACTTCATGTACGTTTAATGGTTGTATAGTTAGACTAATTTCTTGCAATTGAATTTACAGCATTTAATTTTCAGTTGAGAGAAGTGGACCATGTAATCTTTTAAAAAATACTTAAGTCATCTGAGTTATCCTATTATAAACTGGACTGAATACCAAGCTCATACAAGTTTTTTGTCATTTTTTTGTTTTACCCTAAATGTTAATAGACAACAAAATACTACAAGGGGTTGTTCAGAAACATTCACAACTCTGCAGTGCAGAGCAGTTCAAAATATTAAGATTTCATAGCACTATATAGTTTATTACCAAGGTCTATAGCAGGACCAGCATAACACCAGAAGTCTGGGTAAAGGGTTACATAGTAAATTAGTGCAGCCATTGTACTGGCAGCAGTCATGCTACTGAACTGTGCCAAAGTGGTCATGATATGAACAAAGTACCTCGCAACTACAACATGGACACAGATCCGACACAGAACATTGACACAGCAAAGTGCGAAATTGACACCTCATATAATGGAGGACAAAAGGAGGGAATGGTAATAGTAGAAATGGGATAATAGCAAGAAGAAAGCATACGGGGGTAATGGGAATTTTATGATAGGAGGGTTGGTGGAAGGGCATGTGTTTTCTTTGAAACAGGAGGTCACGATGGGTAAGATAAGGATAATGAGAGAAAATGGGGAGTTGGGAAGCTAGTAGGGATAAACAAACATGAAACACAGACCAGGATGGTATGTACATAAAAGATGGGGGCATACTGGAGGCATGTAGACATACATAGGGAAGACAACTGATGTGCAGGATTGGACTGCAAATATGTATGGGAAGTGACACATAAGCAAGGGGGTCACCATGATAGGGGATAAGGAGGGTAGAAGAGACATCTGTCCTGCCAAGAGATGCCCCTTCGGAAATGGCAGTCACCTCTTTGGCTTATAATATGGGGAGAGTCTACAGCTAATTGCCTGATGGTTGGGGGTGGACGGTTATGCAATTCTGTTAGCCACACCAAAAGGTACTCCATGTTGCAAATGTGGGAGCTCAGGTGCTGGTGCACCTTGAATGTGACCAGTTATCACAAATTATGCTAGTTGTTCAAGGGTAACCCCTCTTAGCCATTCTTAGAAAAGTACCTTCTACCATCTTAAAATTAATAGTTGGGAGGTCAGTAGTGAGCCCCCTATCACCTTAAGCAGGATGGCCATTTCCTAATGAAGCAAAGGCCTGGTGACTGCTGGTTACCCTCCACTAGGCACATCAGCTAGCACAGACCCTGGTGGCTGTCATTGCTTCACATCCTGCAATATAACCCTGACAACAGAAGACAAGGAAATAGTGTCCAAAATAAAAGAAAATTATACACAGTTCTTACAATTAAATATTGTTGCAGGCTTCCTTACCTCTGACTTCCACTGGCACAGCAGGCTGGGCAGGCAAGTCCACAAATCAGTATCGTAATTCCTGCCTTGCATGCCAATGTCTGCCAGTGGCATTACTACTATGGTGAACTGGCACTAGGCATCAATCTTATATGTTGGACCATAACAGCCCCAGGATTTCTCCTGATCATCCCTTATAAAGCGGATTCAAAAAGCTCTGCACCAAGTAGCAGCCATGATTGAATCCAGCACCTCAAGAGACTAGGTTGTAATCATAGCCTATTTTATATGGACACATGCTATGAGTCACATGAACATTGTTAGTCGGAAACTTTGAGCTAAAGAAAGTATCAGTACTGCAGAGTCATGGTGATGAAGACATTGCAGTCTCCATGTTTAAGCATAGCATGCACTTGTCCAATTAGCCTAGGGACAAGCAGGGATTAACATGGTACCATTGTCTGGTTATGACAGCATAATGGCAGTGAATCAGACAGTCATGCTAAGTTTCCTTGTTGAAATTAATATGCTAGAAGGCCCATTGTGGCACAGTCAGAAGTGGAGTTATCATATTTCAGTGCACTGAGCGGCCATGGTGCACAGTAGCAGCAGGGACAAATACGATACCAAAGGGCACAGAGCAGAAATCTTTCATTGACTGGTTGTGTGATGGCTAAGTTATAATTGGGTCCCACCAAGTAGAGCAAACACCTACCAGTGATGGCTTGCTTGTTGGCCATGCTATGATTGGCTCCCACCCAGATGGGAATAAATGAGTAAGGGCAAGACCAACTGCCACGGGGTGTATGTATATTCCATCCATATTATTGACCGTGCCACCACAAAGTTAGAAATGTGTATTTCAGGGGCGATGAAGTTCCCAGTAGAAAAAACAGGATTGTCATAATTTTGGGTTTCTGGCCTGTCATTGTGCAGATCATGTTTTATAAATAGCACCACATCTCATATAGTCTGTTTCTGCATTCCATTAAACTTAGACCACCCAATACCCATTTAGGGTACATCTTTTTCTAAACATCAGACATTTATATCTTAATAAAGGTCATGATCAGAACTGAAGGCAGTCCATGTTTTATATATGACCAACATACATGTTGTTGGCTTCATATCAGTCTGTCTTGTACCTATTCATCCTAGTCATGTTACGACTATGCCAGCCTAGTCATCTCATTTACACCAATGGCTTTGTGCCCATTCAGGATGGCCATCTTGTATCCATGCCAGTCATGTTACACCCATGTTTGTCATGTCTTTCACAAATGTCATGTTACACCCATGCCAGAGATATGGCCATATCAGAGTTCTCTTGTCTAGGGGATGCTATCTTTACATAGTGGTTGCACAGCAAAACTACAACCCTTTTGTTTCTCTTACAGAAGCTTCCCCTAAAACTGTTTCAGCATTTATGTGCACTGTATTCACTTCAGATCAGCACAAGCTAAAATACAAGCACAAAATAATTATTATAATGCTAGCATAGTACTGTGTTTTGCAGGTCAAATCATCCATCACCCTGTATACTGATCTCCAAATGTTCTTAAAAGTGGAATTGCTTTTGTTTACGTACATTACTAACACACTGGAATATATATATATATATATATATATATATATATATATATATATATATATATATATATATATATATATATATAAGCTTTACCAGTTTGGGAGTATTTTTTTCTGATGCGTTATGCATATTTAATATTATTGCTAGTAAAACTAAGTACTGTCCTTTCTGTCTACCTACTTTTTATTGGTTAAGACAAGTTCCAGAATATTTAATATTCACAGGCTGAAGGGTATGCATAACAAGTGAGATACAGTTCAAAACAAAAGTGGCTACTTGCTGCTACTTTAACCTTTCCAAGCAGCACAAGAATATGCAGATCTACCCACATGCAGATTATCTTTCTATGACACAGATGACATAAACAGATTTCAAATTATGCAGATTTAGCAGTGATTGGTTTCTATGTTTCAGAGTAAAAAGAAGGATTCCCCTTAGGGAACGCATGTGCTTATGTTCTGTAGTCTGGCCCTACACAGTTTACTAGTCTGCAGAGAGAGAACATATTTTACAAAGTAAATTTCCTTTCCCACATGAACTACATCTCATTTATGCTTAGATATTCAAAAAACAAATGAGGAAATGTGACCTCACCAACATCAGACTGCATGATTTTAATTTGTTCTGTTGTATAATAAATTAATAGACTCTATCCAAAACCTCAAATACAGAAACACCTGAAAAAGCTTAGTGACTGAACAAGGTTCATCAAAAGATTTCCCAGGCACCACCCTGTTATTTTTGAAACATTAAAGCATATACAGAGGGAACCACCGTGTCATGCAAGTAAAATCATGTCTGACAGACTAATTGCACAGGGCATGCAGAAATTATTCCTGAAAACTTTAGTGGAGCTCATTGTTCAAGGACTGAAAAACATGTAAATCATACAAGTGAATTACAAATGGCTTTAGCTATTTTGTCTTATAAAAGGGGAGTGCCAGGCTCTTCAGCATGTACTAGAATATGAACGCCGGAATGGGTAACGCTGACGTTCAGGAAGCAGTGCTGGAATATGGGCCTAATGGGCAGGGCTGAAGCCAGAGAATATAATACTGTACTCGGGTGCTCTTATTGCTGTCCCCCAACCCACCTGTCATTTAAAAATTTGAAATGTCTCCCCCCAGGTACTTAAATGTTTGCATCACTTTCCCTCTAAAACTGTTAAATATATATATTTTTTAAATCTATGGAACTCTTACTGGAGGCATTAATTAAGTCAGCTGTGGGCTTAATATTAAGGTTACCATACGTCCGGGTTTCCCCAGACACGTCCTCTTTTTCGGGCTCCTGTCCGGGCTGTTTTTGAAAATTCTGCTATTTGTCCGGGTTTTAATCGCAGAATTTTCAAAAAGCAGACATCCCTATTTCAGAGTTTTTTTTCCGCTTTGTTTTTAGTTTTGATTGGCTCGTATACAGGTATACGAGCCAATCAAAAAACGGAGCTCTGTTCAGTGCAGAACTGCTAGGGTTGCCACCTTTTCAAATGGCCAAAGTGGGACATTTTTGGTAAAAACATCAAATTTTTACAGGCCGACACATACCCACAGTCAGTACAAAGGATAGAACTTAACTTTTTTGCCTAAATAAAAGCTTATTCTTGTAGCATCTTAGTTTCTTATTCTGTTTCTTATAACATTTAGGTATTTTAGATACAGAATAACTGTTTTATGCAACTATTACATAAAATATAGGAAATAATTTTATCTTAAAATCTCAGGGCATTTGCCATTTTTACAATTTTTTGTCAGGACACAACTGCCCAAAGAGGGACTGTCCTTCACAAAGTGGGACAGGTGGTAACCCTAGGAACTGCTTGATCCGCATTGAACAGAAGAGGGTCCGCTGTGCACGTTTTTGATTGGCTCGTATACCGGTATACGAGCCAATCAAAAAGCAGAGCTCTGTGCAATGCGGAACTGCTTGATGTTCCGCATTGAACAGAAGCGGGTCCGCTGTGTGCGTTTTTGTAAGTAATGCATAGAAATTTTTACTCTGAGTACAAAGAGTATGCCTAGCTGCATCTTTGCTCATGGGTCTAAAGCTGATAAATTATAAGGGGTACTTTTAATTTAAAGTGACAGCAGCATGTGGTTTCAGACTAAACTGGGAGTAGACACAGGGCCTATTTCAGATGTGGGCCTGAAGCTGCAGTTCTCTCAAAGCCTTGTTACTCCAGGCCTGTCAGGAGGCATGTAAGGGAGAGGATAAGAGATGGGGGGCAAAGAGAGATAGAATGAGCCAGCAATTAGCAGAACCAAGCAAAGAGAGTACATAGGCCTTTAGCAGAGGGAAGTTTGAAAGTGGAACCTGAAGAAGCCAGGTTTATAAATGAAGAGGAATGGGAAAGTGATGAGGATGGGAGTAAATTAGGTGATAAGTTGGGCATGGGGGAAGTAAGGAAACCAGTTAAGTCATAGGATAAACTGGAGAAGGTCAGAAAGTGATCTAGAAAGGAGGTTAGTACAGAAGTGGTAGGAGAGAGAAACTGAAAAAAGATGTTAAGACAGGAACACATTCTCCAGAGGCTGGGAGAATGTTGAAAAAGCAAAGGTGAGGGATGGAGAATGGCAGGATGAATGAGGAGGATAGAAATAAAACAGGGTAGGCTAGTAGCACTAGCCAGGAAGAGGCAAGGAATATAGAAAGGGCAGCAGTATGATTCTGCCACAGGATCTCTCTCTCATTGGTGGCCCCAAACATGTTCACAAGTTCCTAGGAGGTTGGGTTGTTTCAGAACCAGTGATTGTGGCAATGCACTGGGAGAAGCTCATGGTCAGTTATGAGGGAATACAAAGACACAAATGCCACCAGTATCTCTGGCCTGGTGTTCAAATAATATGAATAAAACAAATGCATTTGACTTTGCTTGCTACATGCAAATAATCCAAGGCAGTCTACAGTAAATTACACAATGGGTTTATGAAATCCATTCATTCGATTTGAGTAAAATCACTGCAAATCTAATAATATGTTAAATAAGGCAATAAACTAGGTTTTAAATATGAATTCATTGGCTAATCTTCCTAAAACACTCCAAGGTATACCTAATCTGAGATCAGTGTTTCATATTTGGTTAACACATTTCGTTATATAGTAAGGAGTATGTGAAAGATAACTCTGTAACGTGCTCTGCATTAAACAAGCAAGCATATAACTGACTTTTTCAGACAGCATTCTTTCACCACTGACAGTGAGCTCTTTTCTGTCCTTTTTCTTTTCCCAGTTAGGGGTCGCCACAGCAGAACTCCAGTCCACTAATGATAGGCATTAGATTTTTACGGTGCCGAGTTGCAAGCCCAACCTTCAATAAAGGTACGCCCATTTTACGCAGGTCTTTCGAACACCATTTGACCGCGGGGAGGAAATGCAGACTCCACAGAGAAGGCGCTCCGGCCGAGAATCGAATGGGAGAACCTCTTGCTGTGAGGCGACAATGCTACCACTGCACCACCACTGACTCCTTTATTCCTGCTTCCACTGTGAGTGATGGCATTGTACCACCCATTAACAATACATAGAGCTTTGGTGAATAAATGTGGAAAGTGATTCCCTGGTTTGACCATGACTTTAGGAACTACCTGTGGGTCCACTTGGAATTCACCAGGCAATATCGTCAAGGAGCTCCAGCATCAAGAGAAAACCCTTGATGTATTTCTATATCTAGTTATGGGGCTCCCTTCTGAAATCGCCTACTATTAAATCATGAAAATAAAAATCCTGAGTCCACTAATTGCCATAGTAGTGAGGTATAGAATCATGAATATGTAAATCTTGTACTTAAAATAAATAGCATAGTAGTATTCTTTTAGTAGTAAATATCAATAGCAGTATATAAATAAAATTTCTGTCTGAAAACAGTCATAAAAGGATATCAGAAGGGATTCATATGCAGCTACATAGTGGTGCTATACACTCTGCTCAAATATGCCAAATTCCACCGTTCAGCATATCCATCTGTATCTTTTACAGTCTTTGACAATCCCTTTGGAGAACTGCAAATGTTTATAAAACCATTTCTGCAATGTGTTCATGAATTTTTGACTTTTTTTCTTACATTATACATACTGAAAATGTACCATCTTTAAGCCTATGAAAGGAACGTGCTAAAAATCAGAGTGCTTTTCACAATTTGGGACAGAGGCAAAGCAGCGATCACAACCATATATACTTCAAATTCCTGATGCTGCTCTTTCTAAAGGAATGCATGAAGACTTTTTTCTAACTGAAGATATATGAAGGGAATGCTATGGTACATAAATTCTGGCAAGCCCTCTCCTTCGCCTTTAAGTCTTTCCCCACCTTCAGAGTTCAAATCGAGACATCATCTTCAAAAGTCTGACTAGAAGTGCTTCTCGAAGGACACATAACCTAACTCCTTCCTCACCTGCATCACTTCTGCTTTGATCCTCTGTTCTCAGCTCCTGCTTTTCTCTCATTTACTACTAAAATTAACATTTGATTTTCTACTCTGTAGTACATTTACATATTGTATCAATTGTCTGTGGGATTATCTGCCGTCTGTGATTGCTCTATTTTTGAATTTGTTCTATTTTCTTTTTGTGTGAATCTCTTCATGCAGGCTATGCCTGCAAATGGTCTGTAGTGATCAGTGTACTACCCTGGGCTCTATATCAGAAGAGCGAAAGTTCACAAGAATGAACACTCTTCCGATCGAAAATGCCGGACATCGAAATGCTATTTCTGGGGTCGCAGTACAGTGAGGATAGGAATATTTGCCCTTTCCTCACTGTAGTGCGACCTTGGAGTTGGAATATATATTTAGCGGGGGGGGGGGCACAGCCCTCCACAATATCAAGTTTGATTGTGCTTTTTCGATGTTTGAGCATTCGTTCTTGTGAATTTTCGCTCTTCTGGTATAGACCCACTACCCTGGTAATCAAACGAAAATAAGATATAGACTGCCATGGTACATGGCATATCATACGATCATAGAAAGTTACTAGGCTATTGGCTGTGATGTCTTTACAAGCCTAGCCAAGAATTTAGCCCATGTTCCAACAAGTTGGCACCTTATGCCATTCTCCAGTAGGGAGACAAGTGGAACCCAGGGGTGTATTTTCTCTTCCCCATGCAGTTATCCAGGTTGCACTTAAAAAGGATTAATGAGGTATTCTTGACATGGAGAGGGAGTCTATTCTTGACATGGAGAGGGAGTCTGTTCCACAAAAGGAGGAGTCTAGTGGACGCAAATCTGTCCTGCCAGTAAGTCCTATTGATGTCACAGACCAGGTTGAGGTCATGCGTGCTGGTTAATTCAAGTGGAGCGTCGCTTGCGGATATGCATATAGAACATAACTCATACAGCTACCTTCCTTTTTTCTGTCAGGCTATGTAGAAGACAATCCATAAGCTCTTAAATGACAGCATAAATAACATCAGAAAAAATCCCCTGCTTGACAGTAGGATGTGCCCTAACATTAAGAAGCTAAGAAGCTACAGCTTTAAGTGTACTGTGTAACAACTCGTATTACATAAACGCAAGGCACAAACATGGTTACAGTTTTATTCCTTTACAGACTACAACATACTGCTATGCAGGCACATGCTGCTAGTCTCATCCTGACAGACACAGCTACACTGCAGACCTGCTGTGCTCACCTGTGGTTTGCCCTCCTCAGATTATTCCATTAACAATGGGTGTGTACAGCTAAAGGCCCCATTACACTTAAACATCTATGCCCAGAAGTTGAATAGTATGATCATTGGAAACTGCATAGTGCAATGATTCATAAAGTTTAGCTCTTCATGATGCACATTTGCTTAATTTACATAGGCCAGGCCCATAGAATGCCATATTTGCACATGGCTCTGAAAAACTGAGGAGCAAATCCACTGATCGGTCGCAAACACTTGCCTTTTACAATGTGCAAGCAGTTTGTGATTTGCAATACCCTAATGTACTATGCAAGGCTGCCTGTGTGAATTTGCATAGTACACAGCAAGTCTAAGAATTCCACCCCCCAGGTTGCAAGGCACCGATGCATCCCCCCAGCAAGAGGGTTACTGCATTCCTATAGTGACATCCTTCGGATAAGATGTTAAACTTGGGTCACATCTGCCTGATTTGATAGCACTGTATGTGAATATTAAAGAACTCGTAACTTATCAGAGTTTTGTTGGTTTTTCGGCTTTTCCTGGTTAGGGGGTCGCCACAGCGGAACTCTGGTCTGCTAATGATTGGCAGTTTTTTTATGGTGTCAAATTGCCAGCCCGATGCCCAACCTTCAATGAAGGCACACCCATTCAACGCATGTCTTTCGAATGCCCACTCGACCGCGGGGAGGGCATGCAGACTCCACACAGAAGGCACTCCCAACCCAAGCCGAGAATCGAACGGGGGAACCTCTTGCTGTGAGGCAACAATGCTACCACTGCACCACTATGGAAGTCATGTAACTTATCAGAGTAGTTTTCTATTAAAGTCATAGCCCCTTCAGTATTGCATTAACACGCAAAACAAAATTAAGTGGAAAAATACACTCCAAAAACAAGCATCAGTAATTCTCCAATATACTAAAACCATTTTTGGAGGAGGCATTCACCCTAATACAGGCTCCAAATGTCACTACAAACATGATGACAATTTTCTTCCACACACTACTCTAACCCTACAGTGGTCATTCCTCAACCCCGGCCATCTGACTTGCTACAATTAATGTCAGAAGCATAAATAAAATTGCTGAACTACATGCCTTGATTGAGCAACAAGCCTGATATTCTCGTAACTGAAACTTGGCTTAAACCCAGCATAAATAACTCCAGAATTAAATCTGCCAGGTAAAATATCACCTGCAATGACTGAATAAAGAGGAAAGGTGGTGGTATAACTTTAATATTTCCCAACAATGGCCAGATTTCCCTTCACAACAAACCAGTATCAAAATTCAATTCAACAGAGCTTCTGATTACATTCCTGAAATTAATCAGTTATAAACAGATATATATTACTGTTCTTTACATCACTCCTAGTGACAATACAGCTATACTGGAAGATATTAAACATTAGATATCCATAATTCCACAAGAAATCCTACTAGGTGATGTGATTTTTATTTGGAGGGCATTAACTGTAACTCCCCTACATCTAGCATGAACATACTTGGTTTCATACAACTAATTAATGGACCCACACATTGACATCGAATTCCCTATTAGATCACAGTAACTCTTGTTTCATAGACAGGGACTCCTTGGTTAGAGATGCTATACTAACATCTAATCCTCACTCTGCCCAGCAACCATGCATCACCACATCTACTTTTACCTTTAAACCTGTGCCCACATCCTATATAAAACTACTTAAACTCAAGCCATGCTCTATTTCACCTAATGAACTTCCAGGTGAATACCTTAAAGTAGCAGCCAGTAGCATTGCCTACCCTGTCTCAAATGCTATAAATAGGTCATTCCAAGAATCCCACATTCAGTCACTCTGGAAAAAGTCAAAAACAATACCTCTGCACAAAAGAGGAAATTCAACAGATGTTACAAACTTTAAATCTATAGCAATCTTATTTCCTCTCTCCAAAGTACATAAAGTATTCAAAAACCATTGTTAAACTATCTTCTGCAGGAGGATCTATCCCCAACACAACACGTCTTCCATCCTTCCCATAGTACTAACATTTCACTTCTAGCCTATATAGATGCTGTCAATAAAGCAAGAGATAATGGCAAACTAGACTTTTCCTTATTTCTAGACTTGTTTAAAGCCCTCAACACAGTTTGTCACAGCTAACTTTTTATTTCAAATGTCCTCATTAGGTATCTCTCAGCCCAACCTTCTATTATTCAAAGGCTACCAGTCCAGTTGGTATCTGTCAGTAAAATGGAACTCCATCCTCTCTAACTTGCAGTCAACACCAGTGTACCACAAGGCTCTATTCTTGGTCTGTCCTCTTTAACATTCTTACCAATGCCCTCCACACATCGGGCCTCCCTAATAGTATGGAAATGACACCACCCATTTCCACATCTGACAACGTGGCACACCAACAAACAATTGCTCAGCAACTGAAACATGACTTTAACTCATAACTCATGCTCATCCCTAAAAAACTACTACTTTCCCCAAATCCCTCTCCCATGAAAAAAACAAAACAATTTAAAGCCCTTTCTTGATAATATAACCATTGAAGTGACACTTCGTTGGAAAGTATTAGGGATGATGGTGGATGATCTTAAATTCGGCCTGCTTAAACAAAATTGCATTAAAAAAAACATCAAAAACTAGGGATACTTTATAGGGCCAAAAACTGACTGATGCAACTAAAGCTACATTTGCAACTAATCTCCTTCCTACACTTCATGGTGTTTCCATACTTACTTTCAGATATCCCTTTCAGATCCCACCACTGTATAGCATTAAAAAGCCTAAATGTGTTAGAACTACCCCATCAACTAACATATACACAGCTTCTTACCACCTATAAAATTATCCCAAATCCATCTGCTTGTCCAGCACTAAGTATCATTCTATACAACTATATTCCTAGACGGTCATTATGATCCATTCACCAAAAACACCTGTCTGTCTACAAAACTATCAAATGTGCTGGGCTTTGTCTGTACTTGTACTACGTTGCTAAAGCCTGGAACTCTTAATCTCTAACCATCAGGTCAATATCCTCCCTCTCATCCTTAAAAGACATTCTGAAAAACTTACTAGGCAAAAGCTGGCTCTTTTCTTGTCGGCACCAGGATAAACTATCTCTAAATGTGAACAAACACCTATTCATACCTTGCATCTCCTTATTTTCCCTTCAATTGCTTCCTCACTCTGTTTCTCTTGTCTGACTTTCTCTCTAAATATACCATAAACCTGCTTTTCTCTCACTTTCTATTGCAAATGTGATTTGTATTATACTGACTAATATTTTCTCTATATATACTGGCTAAAATGTTTCTAACTATTCATTGTCATATAACTTTTATCACTTCCTATTTGATACTGTACAATTAATCTTCTACATTATTTTCCTCATCAGATCCATGTAATTTGCAATTACTACATCTTACCAGTCTTGAAACTTCCCCATATATTAAATATTTGTACATTATTTCCACTAAGAGCTATTTTTTTTTAATTCTGCTTAAAATATTACACATACAAGAATGCTAAGTTTAGAGAGGGATTTGATAATCCTTAACCTCCCTTCAAGTTGTCATTGTATAAACTACCTCTTAACTGTGTTCAGAAGAATCCTTAAATGCAAACATTATGTGCTGTATTGAGTTATACAATAACATGAACTCCAAATATAGCTATCCCATAAATCAAAAAAAAAAACTTTATTTTAAAATAAATCTTTAAACCGACTCCAACTATTTTATTTTTCTCAAATTTCTTTCTATTACTGTACTATATCATTTTTTTTCAAACATTAAAAGCCAACATTTGTATTTCTGGTTCATTGAAATGGATTTATCTTCAAAATAAATCCCCATGTAACACTGCCAGCCCAGCTATCTGAAATTTTGTAAATCATTGTCATTTGTGAATATTGATATGATCTATACAGAGCTGTATGTTATGTATTGAGCTTTAAGAATTTAACAGCATACTCTGCTGGAACATAGAAGATTAACATACAAAACATCAAGGAAGTAAGTTGAAATTAAGTGCTTTAAGATGTGCTATAAAAGTTAGTTTCAATGCAGCAAGACGACATGTCTAGAACTAGAAGTTTTTTCTATTGTCATGTAGAGAAGTAATTACTAGGTTTAAAATGTAAGTATTCAATTGTTTTATGACTTCCAGTTCTGGGAAAACATCTGAGAGATGTAGTTTTAACATGGTTTCTTTTAGCATGGGAACTGAAGGCAGGTGACAGCGTGTCATCTTGGCTGATCCAGCAGTAATATTTAATACTGATTTAAGACCTCTCTCAGAGGAAGACTGAGCACATAGTGTTTTGTCTTGGACCTAGCAAGAACACCCACTCATCTACATTTGCCTTGCTCTGTAAGCAAGTTATTTAGGGCATGGTATCTTTTAGATATAGATAGGAGTATAGTACAGATTAGTTTACATGTTTTCTGTATTTGAGACTGTCCTGCAATATTTTAAAATATTTCCTGTGATTCTGAACTCTGTAGTTACTGTGACTGAGTATAGTCTTGTTCTTTTTATTATTTATTAAATATATTAAAATCTATCTTTGTGGCTGATATTTGAGAGATATGTAAGCTCTTAGAGTGCATATGTATTTGGTGACACTGTACAGACCACTCCTAAATAGCCTTGCTCTTGGTCACACTTACCATTTGGATAATAGTAACATTACACAGAAGGATTGGTCATCCTTTGGTAATGGCCTTAATGTAGCTAAGGGGTTCTGCTGGCAGTTTGGTGGCTGTGATAACTACCTTATAGTTTGGGCATAAGGGGGCATAGCTAGTACACCTGTGCCAGCCTTTCCCAGATATGTTTGTATATAAATCAAATCTCGAAGTCTGTGTGTCAGCTACTTTGGCAAGAACATGAAGCACTGGTTGGACAGAGTGTTGGGAGGACTTTGCTTGGAACCCTGTCTAAGGACTCAACTCTATAGCTGTGCCAGTAGGGAGTCTTATTCTCAGAAAAAATGATTAGTCAGGCTGACACTTCTGAAACCTCAGATTCCAGATCCCTTTCAAAACCAGGATCCTGGGATGGTTGGAACAGGTGCAGGAGTACTAGAGTAACTCATTACCTGGGTTTGTACCCTGTCATTAATAGCATGAATAATAGATCTAGCCATATCCACTAGCTCAAGTGAAAACAGATTATTGTCCTGTAATGTTGTGGGTCTTCTGTCTCTTTTGTATGCCCTGCACTAGTGTACAATCCCCTGGGAGAGACATATCAACACTGGCCACTGATTCTGTACCCCTGACTTTCCCTGCACTTAAAGAATTTGGTTCTCCTGTACCTACACAAGTCAGTGGTACAGCCCTAGCGGATGTGTCTGACCCTTTAGTCTTGCACACATGTGGTACCAAATCAATATCTGGAAGCAAAAAAGGTGAGTGATCTGTTTGCCTGTCCAACTACTGTGGAGTCATGAAACACAGACTATGGCACATTCCTAGATTTACTTTTATGTTTTTAGGTACATGAGGGGTAATTGTGGGTGGTGGGGAAGTATCATTCCATCGAGTCGGGGAACAAAAAACTAGCTAGACCAATACCAAATAATGGCTGCACAGTCAGTCAGTAAAAAACTAAGAAATTCCATTATTCTCCATCCAAATAGCAATCTGAAGTCTGTTTCTGCAGGGACTGCTATTCTGAACACTGCACTGAATAAAATGAGTAGTTTCAGTAACACACCTGAAAGTACTAATTCATTGTCAAAAGTACCTGAATAAAAAAAAAAGCTAGTTTCTGTCCAAATGATTAGATACAGCCTAAAACAGTATTTGATGAGAAATAAAGCATAAACTTATAAAAAAATCCTGTCAAATATGTCTAACATACAAAATGGCAACAAAATTGCAGTTTAAATGAAAAAAAAATCATAAATGCTGAAATCTTGCTCAGTTCCCTCAAATAATCATAGCCCCAAAGGGAAAAATGTAAAATCAGCAAGTGTTCCTGTTGTGATGCCCCTACACTGGCCCAGAAATCAAGGAGCCTTGATTCTCACCACTAGCAACAGTGGAAAACATATACACTGGGAGGATGACAAGTACACACACAGTAAAGTGCAATTTCTCTTAAGAGCACACAGAGATCACAGTCTGGGGCAGTTTTCTCCCTCTTTCTCCAGATCCCCAATAAGACTCCCCACTGACACAGCTATAGAGTTGTCCTTAGCCAGGGTTCCAAGCCAAGTCCTCCAACACTGTCTGTCCAACCAGTGCTTTATGTCCTTTTCCAAGAGGCTGACACACTCTCTTCCGGAGATCTTTTTTCTCTCACACACACACACACACACACACACACACACACACACACCTGGGAAAGGCTGGCACAGGTGTACTAGCTATGCCCCCTTCTGCCCAGGTAGTTACCACTGCCACCAGAACCCTTTATCAGCTGCTTTAAGGCCCTTAACAAAGGGTGTCCAATCCTGCTGTGTAATGTTACTATTAATCCAAATGGTAGTCTGACCAAGAGCAAGGCTATTTAATAGTGGCCTGTACAGTGTCACCAAATAGATATGCAAGTACTCTAAGAGCATAAATATCTCTAAACAGAGCAGCCACAATTGAAAGTTTTAAATATATTTAATAAATGAAAATAAGACTATAATTTGTAAGTAATCAGTTGCATCAGAGTTCAACATCACAGCAGATATTTAAAACATTGCAGGAGAGTCTCAAATAAAAACATCTAAACTATACTTTACCATATTCCTATCTGAATCTAAGTTACTATGCCCTAGAAACTTACAGCAAGGCAAGTGCAGAAGGTGGTGATGAGTGGATGTTGTCAGGTCAAAGACAGATATAAAATGCCCTGTCTCTTTGAGAGAGTTATCAAATATTATTGCTCGGTTAGCTTGGATGACGTCACCTTTTGTCCCCTGACATTCAGTTACCAAGCTAAAGCCCCACTGTCAGAAACTAACAGAATTCAGCATCTCATTGTGAAAAAAATGCACATCTCTCAGATCTTTACAGATCCTGGAACTCAAAGCAATAAAACATTTCTACATCTCAGACCTAGTAATTACTTCTCTTTCAAGACAATACAAAACACAGATTTAGACATTGTTTGCTACTGCACTGAAACTGAGAGAACATCTTTTGTTTATGGCCTAGTAATTATAAAAAAAAGTTCAACTATTTTCTCTGAAAATTTTCAAGTTAACCTCCTCTGTTCCAGTTTCCATTAAACATGTACATCTAAACTGTCACAATAGTGCAGGTACATTCCTGTTCTATTCCAATAGGACATGCTGTGGTTACATTTGTAGCTTAGTACTTTACACACACTTTTGTATAAATCAGATCAAGATTCATAAATGACATATAATTTACAAAATTCAGGAAAACTGGGCTGGCAGTGTGACACCTGTCAAAGCTTACAAATGAGCATTTTAATCAACAGAAGGAAACAGGCGAGATTAACAACCACAAGCAAATTGAGGTCAAGTGCCTGAACAAAACTAATAACCACAGTAAAACGCAAAACCAGGCACTAACAGGAGGTTGAAATGAAAATGTCCACTGATGGCTCAAATAATGAACAATTTTGATACATTAACGCAACCTTCACAACAGCGTTTTCATCCAAAATGGATGACTTCAGATGTGAAAACCAAACATTCAATTCCTTCCCCGTTTATGCTTCCCTAAATTGGTAATTGAGTCAGTTTGCAGTAATCACACAATCACAAATTAACCCAGTCACTGTTAACCCCTTAGTAAACCAGAGTAAAACCCTGAAAAAAACACTAGTAATAAAAACAGCATAAAAATGTAGATGCAGAGTTTCTACAATGGTAAATATAAAAATGAAACATGTATAAAAGTGTAGAACATATGTAAGATGCATCCTATATATTTAATATATAAAATAAAAAAACAAACTTTTTTATGCATACAATATGCTAAAATAAAATGAAATAGAATTAAATGGAATAACTTCGTAATTGGGTCAGTTGTGACATTTACTATCCTAGATGCATAAAAAAATATATTTAAAATGCTGAAACTAATCAAACATCTCCCCCCAATAATGAGAAAAAACAAACTGCCAATTTATAATTTTGCAGCTCTCATTCTAAGAATGTGGGTGATCAAAATATGTTCATTTAACCCCAGGGTCTTGTTAGCCTCCAACAATAGTTGCCAGTATAGTTCCCTTACTTCAATTTTTTTTCCCCACGGGCCTCCCCTGGGATCCATGTCTACATTCTCCAGTACAAATAATCTTCACTTAGCTAGGGTACAGACTGTGGAATGTTTGTTAAGTGCATTATTGTGATCTTGATTTTTTTATGGCATTTAGATGCTCATATATTCTTTTAGTTTTCGAGTGGTCTTACTGACATAGAATTTCCCACAGTTCTGGCAGATGGCCAAATATATCACTCCTTCACTACAACAATTGGAGTAATTGTTGGCCTCCAACTCTGTCCCTATCCAGAATTTATATCCTATCCTGATTCTGTATGTACAGACATTGGGCACATGTGCCACACTTGTAGGTACCTAATCTTTTCCTACAAACTGGTTTCTTCCCCTTTCCCCTTTCCAAAAGCTCCCTTCAGGTTTTTACCTTTTTTTGTATGTAAACCATAAGGGGTTCTGGAATAATCCCTCCACATCAGAGTGACACTTAAAAGTATTCCAGTGTTGTGTTATAATGTTCCTAATTTGTGGGGTGTCAACACTGTAGTACATACCAAATTTACTTTCTGGACACCTAATTCCCCCTCTGCCCATATTCTGCATGGGTAACATTGTCTTCCCTCTGACCTAGTATGGGGCTGAACCTAGCAGTTCTTCCCTGCTTGACCTCTGCCATGATTTCATCCACCAGACTTGTAGGGTATTTTCTAGCTATGAACATTTCCTTCAATTTGTTAACTTCCAGTTCATATTTCAAATCGTTTGAGGTCATCCTAGAACTCCGAATGAATTGACCTTTTAAAATGCTTCTTTTCTGTTGAAATGGATGTGAACTGGTAAAGTACAAATAGGAATTGGAAAAAGTGTCTTTCCTGTATATTACTGATGCAAAGTCCTGTAGTAGTTCTACTTTTTTCAAAGTAACATCCAGGAAGGTTATTTCCTGATGGGTAATATGGGTGAAGTTTAAAAATTCTGTAGTTTGGTTGAGATATTGGATATATTTTTACAATTTGGTCTAGGTACCCACCCAGAATATACAAATGTCATCCAGGTAATGTTTGTAATATGTCCAATATTCCCAGATCATTAAAACGATGTTAGAATAGGTGTGAGCACAACAGGCCCCCATAGCCACCCTTTGATCTGTTTAAAAAACTCTCCCTCAAAAAACAGAAAATTGTGGCCTAATACCAACTCCATCAATTCTGTATACACTAAAAAGTTATTGTGGTCCAAGTTCCCGTATTGGTTAATGGCCTCCTGAAACCATTCCATACCTGTTTTATGAGGGATAACATTGAATAGATCTTGTATGTCCAATGTAACAAAAATCAGGGAGTCACTGTACAATTCTTTGTGGACAGTCCTCAAAGTCCCAGTAATCTTTTAGAATCCCCCCCATGGTAGTCCAAATACCCTTGAGCATTAAATCTAGGTATTTGGCTAAAGGGTAGGTCTTGGATCCATTCACTGCCACAATTGGCCTCAGAGGTGGGTCTTCCTGATTTTTATGAACTTTGAGGATCCCAAAGATGGAGGGAATTCTAGGCTTATCCAAATAGAGGTACCCAAAGATGTCTTGAGTGATTAATTCATCTTCCATGTCTTTTAGAATGAAATCAATCTTGTGGTAAGCTAGGTTGATTTCATTCCTGGATACCCTAACATATCTGGAGGTGTCATTCAGTAAATCCAACATTTTACTAGTGTACAAGACACTGTCCATAAGAACTACCCCACCCCCTTTGTCTGGTTGCATAATTCTGATATATTGGTTGTCCCTTAGGGTCTGAATTAGCTGATGTTCTACCTTACTAAGGTTGAAGCGAATCCTCTGGTGTCAATACATTCCCTAATGCCTCTTTCTACTTGTACCTCCAGATTCCTCAGCTGGGGGTGCATAGGAGGACTGAAGGTACTGGTCTTTTTGACCTCCTGGGATGAGTTTTGACTATTTTGACCTTGAAATAGCATTTCAAAATTTTTTCCTCAAACATTTTTAAATCAATAAGAACATCTGCTGTAGACTTGTACTGGTGGGAATGAATTTGAAACCTTTAGAAAATAGGTCAAAAAGTTCAAATGAGACCTCCAACCCACTGTAGTTGTAAATACTAAAATCCCTCCAGGTGTGTCATGCACCTTCCACCACAATGTTCCCACCTGAAGTTTGTCCTTCTTGGTCAGGAGCCTCCCCTAGTATCTCGTCCCATTTGGGGGTGCAGTCTGATAATATCAAATGGTGTTTTCTGTCTTAATCTCTCTGACCTCCTGGGTTCCAGAAAATCTAAAGGGTCAAACATCCCCTCTGCAGTTACTGGGTATTGCCTATGTCCGAACTGGTTATTTTCAACCCCCCAATATGGTTCAGTAGTGGCAGTTGATGCATCATGGGCCCTCCCCCAATTTTGAGCCCGTGAAGGCGCTTGTCATGGGTAAAAATCCTGTTATTGTTTTGGATAGGCCCTTTTTTGTTGAGGTGAGACTAACATGTACCTGGAGGCATGAGATAATGAGGAAATGAAGTAAAACTGCCCTAGTACAGAAACTCGCCTAAACATTTACAAATGGGCGTAAAACACAACAGAATGGTTAACCTCTTCCCAGAAACCAACAGTCACCTTAAAATACAGCATAAGAATTGTACTGTGCAGCCAAAGTAAAACCCAAGTATGTAAATGAAATCTAATCAGAAAAAGGGAGCAGAATACACTATTCCAACACTGATAAAGCAGGGGGAAGAAACTCAAAATGGTTTCCTGGCTGATCTCTTCCAGCTGAACTGATGCAGAGTAAAGTGCAGTCTTTTAAGAGATCCTTCTATGTCACTAGAAAACTGAAAGGGTCCTGTCCGTGGGTTTGAAAGGCATGCACTGTACTGTTAGGTAGTTGGTCCATCACACCCACAGGCAGGTAATAGGAAGGATGCTGATCTTCAGTAGATTTTCAGAGGAGGGTAGCGAGTCACTATGACCCAGATGATAACTAATGAGGTGTTTGACATCAGATTTTCCGTAATATAGCTGCTATACTTGCAATCAGCAGACTAGCATCTTAACCTATAATGTCATAGGATAAATCTGAAGAATTGACAGTGTACATAATTTGCTTGTGTGGTAATTTTATCTACAGTCTGTGACACTGTCATCTCACACATTTAAAAATAAAGTACTACTCTACATATTTGATATGACAGACCTGGGGAAATGCATCCCTATATTGAGTACTGGTATTGACAACTGGCTGAATTGCTAACATGTAAACCTATGTTACCTGTAACAGGTATACTCACCCTGGTGTTCCCTGAAGTGTTCAATCCTCCTATGTAGCTGTTCATTTTCTTCAATCTGTGCAGGGGCTGTGAAAAACAAATCCATTATATATTGCATGGCAGGCATTGGTAATTTGAATGTTGTGGTTTAACCCATGGATTACTTACAGCACATAGTTGGTGGTTTCCTTCCTCACCTTGGCTTCCCATTGGCCCAGAGGAACAGAATTTATAAGTTTTAGATCAGAGCACTGGTGGCAGAATTGTTCATTACATGGTATGTTTGTGACATTTGTAACAGGCTGTGCCAGGATGTTCTAGTGGCCCTTGGTACTTTCCATCAGGAGACGTGACATGTAATGCTGGTAGACTGGTGGGGGGGGGGGCACCACCTTTGTGCTCTGGACTTCTTTTCTGAAGACATAGTTGGCACTCTCAATCTGTAATGAGAAATAGCTTGGTTTATTATCACACCCATTTTTGTATATGCCAGCTGTCACACAGTGGTGGACAGCTCATCTGCATGACTGGTGGTGGAAAAGCCCAAGATGAGTAATGTATGGTGGTAACTGAACATAACAGCTCAACTTCTTGTTATAACTGGAGCAATGCTCATGTCTTACATATACCTAGATAGTGTTCCACACAATCCCACGTGCAAAGCTGCTCCAAGAAGCTATTTTGAAGCCATAAATAGCCATAAGTGGGCTGTGTTTTATTTACTGACTAGATTAAAGGGTCGAAATGGGAATAAAGTAATGAAAGTGAGAAGTGAGCAGATTGTAGAACATAAAGTGATGACAAAATGAACATGATGGTGTGAAAGGTGGGCTAAACATTTTGTTTGTGGGACAGGTGCCTATTTTTCTTTCATGCATAAAGAGAACATAAGTTGGGAAAAGAAGTAAAGGTAGTAAAAGGAAGATAAGAATGTTAGAGTAGGTAACGGGGGAAGGCATGCAAGACTGACACGAGGTGTGGTAGCATAATGAAGGAGGAGAACACAATGTTGAGGGAAACATTAGACAAAACAGAAGACCATGGTGAGGCGAGGACTGTATAACAAACAGGGATGGGGGGAGGATTGTACAACAAGCAGGGGGTGGCATAGAAAGAAGCGGTAGGGGGAATAACAGGTTGGGGGACAGGATGAAGTTATTCAGATAATGTTCTTGCCAGCATATTTCCAGTGGAAGCATATTTGCCACCCTGTGTGCTGTCACCACTGGGCCCTGTTTCAGATTTTGGAGATGGTGCTGGACAGGGATAAGACTCAGAATTGCCATAGGAGGATCTTCATAGGGCCGACTTGGATATATAACTTCCTGTTGATACTCTCCCCCATAATGTCTGACAGCTGGCTTTGTGGGGCAAATGTGTCCCCTTCACTGGCACTGCTGCTGGCAGGTACAGCAGTCTTAGCATACATTGCAGGGCTACCTGTAGTGGGTGGTGCAGGTGGTGGGGAGATGAATGCAGCAGGCTGGGACCCAGGTGGGCTAGGTGTTTCTGGTGGTAGTGGTGATGGTGGCACTGCAGCTACTACCTGGGGGCTGACAGGTTTGCCTAAAGAACTGGGTACAGATCTAGATGCGTACAATACTAAATTAAATGGAGAGAAAAACAATAAATACAATAAATCTGTGTAATAGAATGGATAGCGTTAGAGGTTGGGATAGGAAAGAATTACATAAAGTGGAAAAATGAAGCTGATTACGTCTTTTATGTTGATGAAGTTACACCTAGTATACTTGAATGAGTAATCTCACTTCTCAGTTTAAGGCTGTTGACATACACAAGGGAGAGAGAATTGAGATCACAACCATAAAGACCTGCATCAGGAAGGCAAAGCCTTAACAAGTTGAGCTACCTTAGACAACTCTGTAGTCTAATGCATAGTAATGGAATGTCTGAGGCAAATGTGCAAATACAAAGAAACAATGTTGTTCAGTCATACCTTTCCCCTCACAGGTACTATAGTCAATGGAAGAAAGTATATTGATTGCCTGTCACATGAATGTACTCCAAGAAAAAATATATATAGCTCATGGGGGTGGACTTGAACCCACAGGCATCTTCGCAGTGAGACCACAGCCTTAACATCTTGATTAAGTTCTCCAGTTATATGTCGGGGCACATACACACATACAGCATCCAACAGTCGTACTTCTGCCTTTGACCTATGGAAGTTGACAAAAGTGGCAGTGATGTATAAAAGCTATTCCATATGAAACTGCAACTATACTATCTGAACAGGTATTGAATATCAAAACCTGTGTATTATGAAGCAAGTATGCTCACTTTGGCACTCTCAAGGGTTCTATTCTCCACCTGTGCTGCTGCCTATTCCCTTCAGCAGCTTCTATGTGTAATGGGATGAAAACAGCAGTATGTAAGAGAAATAGATGGGCACACGTTGACAGGTTGTATGTGTAGCTAACAAAAGTTTTACTTAAAGTACATAGGTTGTGCCTGCTGTATAACTTTATCAGGCCTAGGTGGTCTGTATTGTGTCACCTGATGTTACTATATTGGTGATGGATCTATTCTGTCTGGTAGGATGCCAATCACATGGGTGACAGCTTAGGCTAAACTATACCTGGGTTCAGGCTTGTACTGTGGTCCTTGACAGCCCTCCAACTGCAGCCTGACTGTAATCCTTATTTGGAAGTATGGAAAGTTTATTTTTATGGCACATGGGCTGGGCTAATATAAGTAGTGTATTCTAATGGTTTACAATAGCAGTTTAAGGTGTGAACATAGCAGTCCTATATCCCTGTACATGCTATCAAGGCACTACAGTGACCTCTTTTCATATTGTGTGTAATTACAAATCCAACCTCAACACTCCAACCCCCACAGATATGGTGTGGACCTCACATGTGCACACTGTTGAGTAGAATGTATTGTAGTGTTGAGCAGATTTTCTCAATGTCCCAAGTTAGTGATTCAGAAACAGTGATGAGTTGAATCCTAGTTGCCATTATCACTGCATACAGCCAGGTGAATATGCATGACACAAGTGTGAGGGAAGGCAGTGAACAGGTAAAACTGACATATTATGGCAGAGTAAAGCTCAACTTGTATAATCTACGTTCTGCTTTATACAAGTTCACATTATCAACCATGCCTGTTTTAACTGCTGTATATATCTACCCAACGAAATAACTTGGCTTACACTTGGAAGAGCTTTTGAAATGTATTGAAGGATAGTACAGGGGTAAGGTTACTAGGTTGAAAGATTAAGCATAATGGGAAACAAATCCATCAGCATGTACTCAAAACACAAAGGCATTCCTGCCAGCCTTGTGATAAGTTTCAGTAAAAACATTTGACTGTTGCATGGGTTAGTGATACATGTTCTGTTTAAACATCTTTTTACACCTGAGAGAGAACAGTCAAGTCATCGTGTTCAGTTGGAATGTTATAGGTCTTGTCCTACAGAGTACATTTGGTCAAAGTTGAGCTTGACATTACTTAGTGTGGATAGAGAATATGAATGTCTTTCATAGACTCAGCAAGCTGTATGCAGAAGAGGGAGACTGGTACTGTTAGCCAAGTCATTTCTAGACCACTCAAACGGAATGTCAATACCAGTGTTTTCTACGCCTACAGAGAAAGCAAATAAAACTACAGTGCAGAGTCGTACTCATCTGGACAGCTTCATAATCCCAATATAGCATTTTTAGCAAAATGACTTGGGGGGGGGGCAACTTATTTTTCTCCTTTCATACCTTTTAATACTTCTGAAATCAGAATAAAATCAGTTTCATTTTCCATTTGATATAAATATTGCCTTTACTGTACAATTTCTCTCAACAGCCCTCTGTCCTGTTTTCACTTTAATCTTTTAAAAATTAACTCATTTCTGTGTACTAGGCCTTTTCTGTAACAATGTATGTTTATTTCTTAAAATAGTCTTTCCTTGTCACTTGTACTTACATGTATAATAACTATCCTTATTGGTCTTGCATCAGTTTTTAATTTGAGCACTGTGACCCTTCCAAGTGTTATCACTCCTACTTTATCTTTTCCTCACAACACTTGGAATTGTTGCCATCCATGTTTAGAAACATCTTGTACCGAAGAAACAATCCACATCATGTTGATACTGTTAACATTAATACTAACTACATATTGGTTATCCCTTTTTGTATTACATTGCTTTTTGTTCATACTTTCCTATTTATTTTCTGATTTATAACTCTGCAGCCTATAGAAGCTTATTTTTGTTTTGTAATTTCTCTTTGGTTTCTTCCTGCAATGCTTAAAAACATATGACTATGTCAAATTCCATTTTAAATTACATGATTTCATCTACTGGTATTTGTTCTACTTGAGTACTTTCATTTTCCCCTTCCTCAGTTAATATAACTTCCCTATCCCTTTACCCATTTCTAGTTCCTTCTCATTCTACATGTCTTAAGTATACGTCTAACAATGGCCCTTCTGGCCACATTTTGTACATTTTGCTATACAAGCTTTTTTTTACTTTCCCTACATGGTACATAGTGTTTTTATTTATATTATTTTTTTTTTTTGGGGGGGGGGGGCAGACATTCACCATATGAGGTATATCTCCAGAAACAACATTCTACATGCTTTGAGTTGATAGTAATGAAATATGCCAGTAGCTTATATCATTTATTACTTTATGTAATCCATGTATATTCTCATACTTTTTACATAATGCTCAGTATAAACCCTTTCAATAGCATCTGTCAGGTCAAAATGGTCAATTGTTCAATACTTGTAGATCTGGGTCACTTACTATAAAACCTTTGAGGAATCTCATTTTAACATCAAAGTCAAGATATAAAGTCAGCTCATAGTTCATAGATTCAAAAGTCACATCTAAAATTTTCTCATTTTCTGTGTAAATTATTGAACTTAAATTTTAACCACAAACACAGTAACTTAATATAATTCCACTCCAGTCATTTATTCTTATCTGATCTAGCTTTTATGTATACACGTCTTTTACTTTTTTCACTCAATTTCGTATTTGTTTGACTACTTCAGTGTTTCTCATTCTTTGCTTTATACTCTGACTTCTGTCTTTTTTCTGGTAGATTCTTGCTTTTCCCTTGCTAATATCACAAGACATTCTACTCTACCCTCTTCATGGTCTTCTGAAATATAGGAGATGACGTTAAAGGCATATTGCATAGTCACTAAGAATTATTAGTTCCTAAAATAATTTTTTTGTCTACAATGTCTCCCCATTGGTTTTCATTCATTCACTAACTTTAATTGACAATCAAGTCCTGTGCTCTGTATCCTTGTTATAATAACTCCTTATTACTTACTGTCAGCAAACACATTCGACAAGTATTTTCTCCATAATCAGCTGTAGCCTCCACACTCAGTCCTTCTACAATCTTTGATCATGTTTAGTCCTTCCACAATCTTTGACCATTTCTCATTTTTCAAACCAGGAACCACTTCTCCAGCTGGGCCTGCAGAAAGAGGCATATTAAATGTAAAATTCCATTGCTCCTCTTCCAAGATGATTTATATACCAAACAATATTTGAATTTATTAACAATTTCACAAACATTCCATGTCTTCTGTAGCAGCAAAATATACCATGTAGTCCATAGTCTCCAAATAAAGTAAATAGGACTAGCTAACATATTTCAGCCATTTTTTACCCTTAAATATTTCCTAAAACACACCTTACCTAAATCTTATCTATCCCAATTAAAACTTTTTAAAACATTATTCTCATAGTTCCTTTGCTGAAGAATATTTCAAAAGGAAATATTGTATACTCTCCTCCACCCATTTCATACATTCTTTCATTTAACACCTTTGAACATGTTCTTCCCTTAACAGTTATCTTGCTGTATTTACCTCACAAATCATATAAATTTGACTGGTAAAATTTTACCCAAATCTATGATAGTTGATTTTAAACTCCCTTTTCCCCCATTGTTTTTACCAAGGAAAAAGTATTTACTGTCTGTCTACTACACCTTTCTACATAATGTACAATTTTCATAATTCATTTTTGCATATTTTTAGTAAATTTTCTCAAAACCCCTTTCAAAACATTCAGCCTCCAATACTTCAGTTCTCATCTTTCTCATACCATTACCATCATACATCTCCATGTTATTAATCTTCACAGAATTCCTTAATTATACAAATTAGAAAACAGAAATTATACATAAAATTCACTTAAAATTGTAGGCTGCAACAATGCCACCCCCCTTATCCACTTCCCATACAAAATCCCTTTTAATAGGGTTTAAGAGATTATTCCACAAGTCTTAACTTTTATTTCCACACTTTCTTTTTCAAAAAAAATTTTTTTTGACACTAAATAAACCTATGCAACATATGTTTGCTATACTTCATTAAAAAAGATTTTATCATAAATGCTTTCTTCCTCTGATTTACTCCCAATTTTCTCCCATACTAGTAGTCTATACCATTATGCTATCCCCTGCTGCTTTCCAAAACTCTCAGCCAATTTTTGAGTACTATTACCTCAAAGTTATATACCTGCCACTACACCTTTACTATTAAATCCCTTGAACTTTTTCTCATTCATTCTTAACCTTAGCTCATTTTACATTTAGGTTCTCAACCAATTCCTGCAATACCATTTCTTCCATAGCTATTATCAGATCATATACATGTGTTAATGCAGGAATAAAAATAAATTTCTATAATTGCAAATATTTCCATTCTATCTCCTCTCTGTATATATCAAATAATATGTTCTTAGAACAAATAAATACTAGTGAGCCTCTTGGGCACCCTTGGTTAATGCTTGCAATCAGCTCAATAGTTCACACCCACCCCACTCATGTATTGGCAAAACAGAAGATAGACCATATAACTAAAAAAAATAACATATATAGTTCATCTTTGCCAGGTCACCTAATGCCCATTTGGTTACCTTATCCTTATCTGAATTATATTTGCCCCCATCAGCACTTAATATTTAACACATTCTGTCCTACAATTAAATATATCACCTCTTGAACCCACTGTAACAAATATTGCAAACCCTTTCTCCTGTCAATCCCTCAGTAACACCCTTAAATCCTTCAGCATACTTTAATAAATTTATAGGCAAAAGTTGATACATGCTGATTTGGATTGTACAATAGCATTCATTTTTTTCTTTAAAAAATTTAATTTTTCTCAGTTTCACTATCTACACTCCTGTTAAAAAAGCCTTGCATTAAATACTTTTAAGTACCACTGATCCTTTCCTTTATTCCAAATTCTCATAAAAAAATCACAAACATAGTTCCTATTTTCCTTCTTCAAAATGTTTTGTGCTCTTTCTCAGCTTTCATAATTTTATACACTTTCTATGTGTATCATTACCTCCATGTGCTGCTGTTCAAACTTTTTCTTATCCAATATTAGACTCAGTTTACCCTTTTTGCCTATATAGCTAAACCTTTGTAACACAAATCCCATGGTAAGCCTAATTTTCTTCAGCTAGCTCAGTATTGTTGCCTCCAACTGACAACCGTGTACCTCGTTTCCTGATTCTCATGCAGTTATAATCCTTGTAACTCCTTCAAAATATATTCTTAGAGATCACATTTAAATTTCCTCCTAATTTTGAATGTCAATACCTTCTAATTTTCAACCCAGTTTTTATAAAAATCCTTATTCCAAGGCAACCCCCCAGGCATTTTCAAAGTAATTTTAACTTCCAATGACACAAAGCACTGGAATAACACTGAGTACCCTATTCTATCTTTCCTTACTTCCTGTATTTTGTATACTACTTAGGCCTTGTGATCTGAAAATCCTATTGCTGACTTCAGTGATCCTTTCACACATACCCATACAGATCCAACAGTCTCAACTGCTGTCATCCTTCACTATTTTTTTCCAAGATACCCCACTAACCTCAAATGTCTCCACTCCATTAAGTCCCATATGCAAATCTCTATGCTTCATTCTGGTACTTAATTTGCCCACAAATGATGTAATTCATGCTTAGTGTACTTTAGAATTGTCCTGTCTTAAAATTAAATCTTCTGGAGGATAAGTATTAATAGTACTAAAACTGTATGCCTTTACCCTGTTATCAATATACAATGGGACAGACTCCAAAAGGTGAGTTTATGATGTAAGTGACTTACTCTGTAAGGCCTACCTATAAATCAGGCTTGTAGTGAAGTAAGTTACTTGCACCAAAAAAGACCTGTGGTATCTGACTTTCAGTGCTGATACCCTATTCCTTCACTTTTACATTTTTATTTCTCACCCAGATTAACATTCCTCAAACCCAGACAAAAATACCTAGGTGTAGAAATGTATGCATTATATATATATATATATGGTTCCCTATGAAACCATCGAATTTACACTACATCGAGAATGACTACATCGAGACTAGACCATCGAAAGTACATAACAGCGAAAACAGAAATCGTCGACATTTAAAACACCGAACACCATAACACCGACACGGGCGTAAACAACACACTACACTACATAGCATACACACTAGCCCTGACCCAAACCCTAACCCTAAGGTCCGACACTATCGCACACTTCACCTACCTGCACCCTAACTCACTTACCCACCCCTAGCCCAAGCTCCGACACTAACGCACACTTCACCTACCTGCACCCTAACCCTAACTCACTTACCCACCCCTAGCCCAAGCTCTGACACTAATGCACACTTCACCTACCTGCACCCTAACCCTAACTCACTTACCCACCCCTAGCCCAAGGTCCGACACTAACGCACACTTCACCTACCTGCACCCTAACCCTAACTCACTTACCTGACCACTCCTACCTCCGTCACTGTCGCACACTTACCGGGTCGCGTTAAACATACACCAGTGCTGTGACATTTCATTTCAACGCTTTGGAAGTCGACGATTTCCGTTTTCGATGGTTTGCAATTTCAATATAGAAGTCCCGATCTTCTCATTTTCGATGTAGTGTAAATTCGATGGTTTCATAGGAAACCATATATATATATATATATATATATATATATATATATATATATGTATGTGTATATATATATATATATATATATATATATATATATATATATATATATATATATATATATATATGTGTGTACAAACGGTGAAACACATATACTACTGTCCCTATATTAAGTTGATTCCAAACTTACTAAAATATGAAATAGGTTATAATTTGATAAAATAACTTCATTTCCTGTATAGCCACTTCTGTCCCATCTTATCCTTCAGTATTACTCTTTGTGACATCTCTTAGTCTCTTCCTCATTCTCACGTAATTTTTGATATGATGGTCTAGCCATTGATTACCTTTATCTGCATACCTAATTTTGTTTCACACTCATGAAAAATGCACTTTTCTCTTAAAACAAGTGCAAAGGCATTCAGGGCACACCCCCAACCAAATGTCAGTCATTCTGAAATATTCATCATTTTGTAGGTTGTCTTCTATAGTGAAGTACCAGTTTCAGCAATACATAAACTAGATGAATGCCCCAAACCCTCTCTAACTGCATTTTTATCTAATTCTAAATTACATTCTTTCACAAACAACTTCAGATGCATTTCTCACATCACTTTCAGTCACACTTCAAAAACTCTCTAAAATCATATCTCATAAGCACCTGGCTTTGCCCATGCATAACCTAAAATCATTGCTTTAGCTCTGTGGAAAGTTGGAAGGGCTTATTACTTGCCTGCTATAAATGCTACAGGTTTTTACATCCATTTTTTTCTCTTTAATATAGCTACTTCATTTTAACATGATGTATGTAATGACTCTCAATGCTAAAATGTATTTTGTCTGCTAAGTTGTATCCTGTCTGTTTTACATTTCTGTCTTATTAGCTGGATTTTACTGTTACAATGTGTTATCAGTTTTTACTATATATTAAATGCTAGTATTTCTGTTAATATATGTGGAGCTTTTCTTCCCGGGCCTCTGCTGTAAATGGACCCAGCCCAGTTGGACTATCCCAGTAAACAAATGTAAAATAAAAAAATAAAATAAGGTTAATATTTCAGTCTTAGAAAAAAAAAAACTAACACTTTATTAGATATTAACTCTTGAAAAGAATATTTCTATGGACTCATAATTCTAATATTTGAACAGTCTCCAAGTTAATATGATACATTGGTTCTCTTCGTGCAGGTATCAGTGCTGAAATTTGCTGATTGCAAATGCCCAGCAGTGTAATCAGTTCCCCCATAAATAACGCATGTTTCTTGCAAACATGGATTAACATGTCTCCTTTCTTGTAGTATAACTATCATTTCTTTTAGCACTCACAGCAACAAAAGCAGCTCTTTTCCTTATGTTCACTTCATGACCACAGTGAATATCATCTGGTATCATATGCTACCTCTTCTGCGCACCTGCTGCCACTTTTCAGACTCATTTAGCAGTATCCCTGGCTTCTCCAATGTCTTATGGTTTTCCTCTGTGTTGTCCCTTACTTCTGCCTACGACACACCCGATATGGTAGCTTGTGAATCAAGTATGGGCATTAACTTTTCTAGTGTTGCAAGCCTTCAAGTGATGTCTCCGTCCTTAACATTCATCTGGTTCTTGTCACATCTTGCTCCTTGGAATTACCATGACTGTACAGGAAACTCCTCTACAGTGCCAACTAAAGACTTAGAGAATTTCCCAGTGTCTTGTATAAATGTTCAGTCAGTATAGATGCAATTTCAGGCATTCCTTTAAAACAGTCATTAACCTTAGTAGAATAAAGAAACACCAAAGTAACAAGCTTTAACTGGAGCGACCCACAGTGATTACCAAACTTAAAATTGTCTTAACGTACTGTGATACACGGAAAAAAATATAAAACTATAAAACAAATTATATAGAGACAATAACACAACTGTGAAGATATAAATCAATTTATTGAAGTAAGCGCTTTCACCACATGGGCTTCATCAGACTTTTCAAGTAGCAGTAAAGGCAGATATTCAAATACTGTTGCTTGCCTACTAATTGGTCTTCTAAATATTGACATCGCAGACTAATTCACTCTACAAAGTTAGACTCACTGTTAAAACCATTGTGTACAATAATACATTTTGATCCTCTCAAAATAAAATTTAAAGCCTTATAAAACTATTAAAACATTGAATAAATGTGTATAAAATATATACTAAGACAATGGCAATAAGTATAACATTCACAATACCTTCCAATGTTATGGCTGTATATAAAATCTAGCATGAAGACATATACTGAAACATTAACAACTTAACTACAGGCAAAAACTAAAACCTAATATACTACAATACACAAACTGTGCAACACAGATGCTATAAAAAACTCTTGTGAGCATATAACAATGTATTCCTAAACAAAGAACACACGTCAATCATGCATCTTGTGCTAGTAAAGAGTTCAAAAATAGTTCAAAATATATATATATATATAAAGATGTTCTTTTGAAATCTGTATTTAAAAATATATACAAATACCTAATCAAATAGGATTGTTATAGTAAAACTATCATTTTTAAGCCTGGCAATAAATACTTCATTGACCACAGAACTATATCAAGTGAGAGCGGACTAAATCCAATCTCTGGTATTTACAAGGCCCTAGCTGATCATGAATACAAGTAACTAATTAAAGGAATTCCTTAAAATTCCTTAATATTATGACTTTTATGCCTTTAATCTTCTATTCTTAAAGATAGGTTGTAAAGGTACTTTATCATTCAAGCCCGGTGGTTTATCCGCTCTACATCTCACAATCCACCTGAGCTCACATTCTTCAATGTAATTTTCAAAATCTCCACCTCGTATATTTATACTAATAACCTGCAACACAGAGAATTTAAAAACATGTAATGGACCTGCAGCAATGTTATGTTTGGCCAAAGCATTAGCTTCATAGCCAATGCAAATGTGGTAAACATGCTCCCTTATCCTTTCACGAAGTTTCCTATTTGTTTTGCCTATATAAAATGCCTGGCAGAGCACACATCTGGCAAGATAAACAACATATTCTGTCTGGCAATTAGCAACCGCTTGGAGGGTAAATTCCCGATGCAAGGACGGATGTAGGAAAATATTCCTAGTGTCAATATATTCACATTGTTTACATTTAGTGCATGGTGTCGTTCCTCCATCTGTTAACATTTCATTTCTATCATTTCTATTAAGGGGCTGATGGCATAATATTTAAGTTTTTCTTATTCCTAAACAAAAATTTAGGGTTTTCACCCACTATTCTCCTATATTCTCATCTAAAAGGAGGGTACGCCAATGTCACTGGACAATCCGTTTAAGGGTGTATCCAAAGTAAAGAACCTAGGCACCTTCAAACAATGTGCTTGTCTAATGTAACATTAACCGAGCTACAAGAATCGGAAAAATATGGGGATATTCTAGTAGTCCTCGTAGGTTTAGTTTCTTCAAACATTTTATTAACTTCAGAGTTAACTGTACTGCCTCTCTACAAACCTTCTCCTGAGTTCAAGTTCTTTTTCATACCCCTCATCTTTTGGATTAAGTTTAGAGGCTCGCATTACCTGGCCTCTCATTACATTATTAAAAACATAATGGGGGTGCATACTAGTCCTATGCAATAATGTATTCCTATGACAGGTCTTCCTATGTACCCCTGTGTTCAGAAGGCCATTCCCTAATCTTTCAATGTATATATCCAAGAAAGAAATGCTCTCCCTTGATGAGGTCATAGTAAATTGGAGGTATTCTGTTAAGCTATTGATGGAACCGACAAATTCCATCAGACTGTTTTCATCCCCACTCCAAATAAGAAACAAATCGTCAACAAAACGTTCATAAAACCTCACATTGTTTCTAAAACTTTCCAAGGGGAACAAAAATTCTTCCTCCCAACTAGCCATAAAGATGTTAGCATAACTGTTGGCACATGACGTGCCCATGGCCACGCCATCATTTTGAATATAAACACGATCATCAAGCAAAAATGTTATTGTGCAGGACAGTTTCAAGGAACAGTGTCAAAAGATCAATAGTTTTAGTCTGTAAGGAAGAATGGTTAGACATATAACTATGTCTTCTCGACACCTACGTCATTAGGAATCACTGTGAATAGACTTTTAACATCAAGTGTTACCAAAATATATGGTTCATCAGCACCTACATTACGCATATAGCTGTATAAATCTCAAGAATTGCTTACTATCTCTTAAAATAGACTGATTCATTCCTACCATTGGTCTCATAAAATGTTCTAAATAGATGGAAAATGGTTCAGTAATCCATCCACGCCCTGCTACAATAGGACATAGAGGTGGTTTGAGAGAACATTTATGGACCTTGGGCAGTCCTCGTATGATTGGTATTAGGACATTATTCACCCTTAAACTTAAACAGGCTTAAACTAATGTCATTACTTTTCCGTAGATCGTCCAACATACCATAAATCTTGTATACTTTATTAATCACCTCACCCATGTTTTCAGTGTAAAAGTGCTCTTCTTGCAACATAACATACCATTCTTGTAGTCGCTACAATTCATAACTATAGGGCCTCCTTTATCTGCCGGACAGACTACAATAGAACGGTCCCTACTAAGATCTTGTAAAGCTTTCCTTTGTAAATGTCAAATTACTTTTATTAATCTTCCTATTCAGTTAGTCCAGTTTTTATAAATCCTGTTCAACTAGTTTCGCACCCCCATTATGTTTTTAATAATTTAATGAGAGGCCAGGTAATGCGAGCCTTTAGACTTAATCCACAAGATGAGGGGTATGAAAAAGAACTTTATGAACTCAGGAGAAGGTTTGTAGAGAGGCAGTACAGTTACTCTGAAGTTAATAAAATGTTTGAAACTAAACCTATGAGGACTACTAGAGCATCCCCATATTTTTTCCGATTCTTGTAGCTTGGTTAATGTTACATTAGACAAGCACATTGATTGTTTGAAGGTGCCTGTTCTTTACTTTGGATACACCCTTAATTAAACGGATTGTCCAGTGACATTAGCGTACCCTCCTTTTAGATGAGAATATAGGAGAAATGGGTGAAAAACAAATTTTTGTTTAGGAATAAGAAAAACTTAAAACCAATATTATGCAATCAGCCTCTTAATAGAAATGATAGAAACAAAATGTTAACAGATGGAGGAATGACACCATGCACTAAATGTAAACAATGTGAATATATTGACACTAGGAATATTTTCCTACATCCGTCCTTGCATCGGGAATTTACCCTCCAAGCGGTTGCTAATTGCCAGACAATGTTTATTTTGCCAGATGTGTGCTCTGCCAGGCATTTTATATAGGCAAGACAAATAGGAAACTTCGTGAAAGGATTAGGGAGCATGTTTACCACATTCGCATTGGCTATGAAGCTAATGCTATGGCCAAACATAACATTGCTGCAGGTCCATTACATGTTTTTAAATTCTGTGTTGCAGGTTAATATAAATATACGAGGTGGAGATTTTGAAAATTACATTGAAGAATGTGAGCTCAGGTGGATTGTGAGATGTAGAGCAGATAAACCACCGGGCTTGAACGATAAAGTACCTTTTAAAACCTATCCTTAAGAATAGAAGATTAAAGGCATCAAAGTCATAATATTAAGGAATCTTAAGGAATTCCTTTAATTAGTTATTAGTATTCATGATCAGCTACGGCCTTGTAAATACCAGAGATTGGATTTAGTCCGCTCTCACTTGATATAGTTCTATGGTCAATGAAGTATTTATTGCCAGGCTTAAAAATTATAGTTTTACTATAACAATCCTATTTGATTAGGTATTTGTATATATTTTTAAATGTTATTGTTATATTACACAGATTTCAAAAGAACATCTTGATACATATATATTTTTTGAACTATTTTTTGAACTCTACTAGAACAAGATGCAAGATTGACGTGTTCTTTGTTTAGGAATACATTGTTATACGTTCACAAGAGTTTTTTTTTATAGCATCTGTGTTGCACAGTTTGTGTATTGTAGTGTATTAGGTTTTAGTTTTTGTCTGTAGTTAAGTTGTTAATGTTTATTAATCAGTATATGTCTTCATGCTAGGTTTTATATACAGCCATTAAATTGGAAGGTATTGTGAATGTTATACTTATTGCCATTGTCTTAGTATGTATTTTATACACTTATTTGATGTTTTAATGATTGTTTTAGAAGGCTTTCAATTTTATTTTGAGAGCATGAAAACATATTGTACACAATGGTTTTAACAGTGAGTCTTTAACTTTGTAGAGTGAATTAGTCTGTGATGTCAATATTTAGAAGACCAATCAGTAGGCAAGCAACAGTATTTGAATATCTGCCTTTACTGCTACTTAAAGTCTGAAGCCCAAGTGGTGAAAGCACTTACTTCAATAAATTGATTTATATCTTCAGTCGTATTATTGTCTCTACATAATTCGTTTTATAGTTTTATATTTTGTTCCGTGTATCAGTACGTTAAGACCATTTTAAGTTTGGTAATCGCCGTGGGTCGCTCCAGTGAATGTCTGTTACTTTGGTGTTTATTTTACTTTGGGGGTCACAGGAGTGTTTACTTCTTGGTGGTGCTTTCACGTTTTATTAACCTTAGTAGGACTAACTCAAGGCACAAAAAATAATAACAGGAAGAAAAAACAGAGGTTCTGAAGCACTGTGGTTCATTCTACAGACAGGAAATTGCAGAAAAGTCTACATAGAAGCTGTATACACAAACCTTCTGTAAGGGAGGGCGTTTCAAGAAAATTTGTCCTTGGAATTATAGATTACAGGGGGAATACCTTTCATGGTAATTGCAGAGGGCAAATGACTACAATTGAGCTGGGTGGTGGGGACTTCAGTGTGCAAAATATAAAATGCAACACCTTGATTGCAGCTGCACCAAAGAGCCAGCTGTATTTTTTATGTTCAAGTAGCAGGCCTCAGACTAGTACGGAAGACTGCCTGAAAAAGGGTAGCCTTAGATTTTATATTCTCCATGGAAGAGGAAAAAAGAAAGCAGAGGATCAAAGATCATCTCAGAGCTGGAAGGAAAGTCGCATGAGAATAATTTTATCAAGTGATGTAGTACATTCAGCTTGTATTAACAGTCAAGCCACACAAAATAGAGGATTCATACTTCTCAACCTGTTACGGCAAGAAACCTGGACAAAGCCATAAATAAAAGTGAGACAAAGTTCCGAAAATAGGGACTTTTTTTTAATATTGGTCTTACAAAATTAGAAATTTGATAGAATAGGTTTTGCATTAATATGAATTTTCTGAAGGGTATGAAGTCAGAAACTCAAATGTCTCATTATTTTCTAACTTTAATCATTAATGATTTGCCAATAGTTTGCCAGAAAACCACAATTTTATGAAAGATGGACCAAAAATACGAGGCAAAAATCTGGGCATTCTGCGAAAATCTGTACAGCTGAAAGGTATGCGCAACCTTATTGCTAGAAATCTGGACAAAGACCAACAAAATGGGGGAGGGGCAAAAATATGGACATACTTTAAATACTCTTATAAGCTTAAAGTTGCTAGAATAACAGGATTTGTTTTAATATACATTTTCTGAAGACCTTGAAGTCAAACTCAAATGCATATCATTATTTAGTGACTTCAATCCTCAGATCATCCCAGTGATTTGCCAGAAAACCACAGATTTTGAGGAACAAATCAAAAAAAAAATCTGGACAATCTACAAAAATCTGTACAGTTGAGAGGTATGTGAGGATTCCAGATTTGAAGAGGGCAGACCTCTAAAAAGATTTAAGTGGTTGGAAGAAAAGACAATACAGGAGTATCATAACTGCTACTAAGGAAACTGTGTACATTTTGTCTGAAACTGATCAGCAAATCCAAATGAAGGAAACTTTCATGTTGGGTAGCATGTGATGTGGCTTTAAGTATTTGAGAAGTGCAAAAAGTAAACACAAATGGAAAGGGAAGAGGTGAAAGCTTGTCTAAGAGGAGAAAGCAGGAAGGACAGTCAGAAGAACTATGTATACAAATTTCTTTAAAAAAAAAAAAGGATGACAGATGTTAGACATATAAGAGAGCAAAGAAGATTAACAGTGAAGGAAAACAATGCCAATAATCAGGGATTTATTTCTGCATTGTTGAAAGAATATATAAAGGGTGCCTACTAAAACTAATCATAATGCTTGAATAGGATGTTATATGCTTATTGCAGTCCTTTTACAGAAGACCTAATTCTGAAATGACCCCAATAACAAAGTGCACAAGACAATAACACCTAATGGAATTGTCATATATTTTTTTGAACTGAGGATATAACTGCTAATACTTTTTAACCTTCTTAGCAAATCATGAGTATAGTTGTGTAAAATCATATAACAGTAGATGTCCTTCCCTTCACTGCTGCAGTATTCATTACAAATGGGCTTACCTGCAGTGAAGCCCACTGGCCAGTTTACCAAAGTCTACTGTTGCTTTAAGGTACGCTGAATGTCACCTACACACCTTGTGTAGCATACGACATAAAGGTGACGGTCAGGTGTTCTATCCACAGCACTGATTGCCCCAGTAGGAACAGCAGTCCAAGGAAAACCAAGGAGAACCTGCACATCCAGGAAGGAAAAAAATAGGGGTATAAAGGGAGGGAGTGAATACTGCAGTGATGAAGGCAAGTATATCTATGTTATGGTAAGATTTTACACAACTGTACTATGTCCTTACATTCACCACTGCAGTATTCCTTACAAATGGGAGAATGCCAAAGCTCAAGAAACTTGGGAGGAAGAAGCAGCAGCAGAGACCTCTAAGATGCCACGAAGAAAAGCATCAGCAAAACCAGCTCTAGCTCTGGAGATACCTTCCAACTGTTGATGTTTGGTAAAGGTATGCACAAAAATCCAGGTAGCCGCTTCAAAAATAGAATTGGTATATAAGCCTATGGAAAAAAAAAACACCAGAAGAAGCCACACTGCTGGTAGAATGAGGCTTTACACTTTTCATGGCAAGAGCCTTCCTTATTCTGTAACAAGGAAATAGCCTTTGAAATCCAAGTGGAAATAGTTTGCTTGGAAACAGCCGAACCTAAAATCCTAGGATGAAAGGAAACTAACTGGTCAGATTTTCTGATAGCTTTAGTTTTATCCAAATAAAATCTGAGCTGTCTATACACATCTAAAGTATGCAGTACACTCGAACTGTCAGATTGCAGAGAGGGTAAAAAAATAGGCAAATTAATAGACTGACAACTCATTAACCACCTTGGGCATGAAAGAAGGATTGGTACGCAAGAACACCCTGTCCTCGTGAAATATCAAAGGTGGACAAGCCATAAGGGCTTGCAACACCCGTCTGGTAGAAGTAAGAGCTAACAAAACTGTCTTCCAAGAACAGTGTTGCAAGGAAGTTGAAACAGCAGGCTCAAAAGGAGCATGAGTCAATTTTTTCAGAACAAAATTAAGATCCCAGGGAGAAGACAGGCTTCCTTGGAGGTCTAATATTAAGGACGTCTTAAATTGCTTAGCCTCAAATCTAGAAACTAACAGGGGAGTTAAAGGCAGACAAGCTGATAAGTGGGCTTTAATAGAAGAATAGGCCAAATCAGCATTGAGCAGCTCACACAAATAAGAGAACCAAAGAAACACCCACAGAAACTGGGTCCAGGTCACGAGAAAGACACCAAATAGAAAACCTTTTCCATTTAGACAAGTAGGATTTTCTAGTAATAGGTTTCCTAGCCTCCTGCAGGACTTTCAGTGTGTCCTCAGAACAGGTATCTGAGGCATCAAAAACCCTATCAGTCAGTTGAAGCATGGACAGGTGGGGATGGATGAGAGACCCCTTGTCTTGTGTGAGGAGATCCACCCTGTGAGGTAATTCGTGATTGACCTTGACTAGATGCAGAAGTTGAGGGAATCGGTGCTGTTGCAGCCAAAAGGGAGACACCAACAGGATTTTGGGAGCATCCTGTTGAATCTTGAACAGGACTTTTAGAATGAGAGGAAGGGGAGGGAATGCATAAAGAAACATCCCCTTCCAAGAAAATGAGAGGGTGTCCACCTTCCATACTAGAGGACTTGAGAGTCTGGCACAAAACAGAGGAAGTTATCTGTTCAGAGGGGAGGCAGAGATCTGCTTGAGGAGTACCCCACTGGTGGAAATTGTCCAGAAACACTTTTCTATGAAGCATCCATTCATGGGACTGAAGACCTGATCAAATTGTCTGCCACAATGTTCTGATCTTAAATATAAACTGCCTGAATAGTCCAATTGATATTGGACAGCCAGATCCCACATCAGAAGTGCCAGGCAGCAAAGACAGTAAGATTTCGTACCCCCCTGTTATACCACATGAATGTGGTATTGTCTGTGAATACCTTGAGAGGCCCTGAGAGGAGGATGAAAGGCCTGAAGAGCCAGCATAAGAGTCCTCATCTCTTTGATGTTGATGCTCTCCTTCGGCTGACAAGGTGACCACACTCCCTGAACCCTCAGGGAACCAAACATCCAAAGCATCTGTAAACAGATCCTGAGAGGGAAGAGGTTGAAAAGGCAGCCCTGGATTCAGAGAACTGCTAAATCCACTACAGAAGTTCTTGAGACACAGGAGAAGAGGAACAGGAAAGTCTACAGGATGTGCATACTGAAGCCACACCGACTTCAAAAAACACTGGATCTTCCTCATGCTGAGTTTGGCCAGAGGGAGCATTGGAATGGTGGAAGCCATGAACCCTAGAGATGTCAAACTCCCTGGCTGTAATGGAGGCCACAGAAAGAAGACTTTAAAAGAAAGAGTTAATGCCTTTGGAGGAGGCAGGGATGCCAGCATTGGCACCATTTTAATCCTGCAAACCAGGAAAAACATTATCCTGAGAAGGAGTCAGGGAAGACTTTATGAAGTGGAGAAATTATAAAATGAAGATTTTGCAAAAGTACTTCTGGAGAAGATGCCTAAATCAGCAGGTTATCCAAATAAGGAAAGATTTGGATCCCTTGAAGCCTGCAAATGGCAATCACAGGAGCAGGGCATTCAGTGACTAGCCTTGGGGCAGTAGAAAGGCCAATGGGTAAAGCAGAGAACTGAAAATATCAGGAAGTAACAGCGAAATGCAAAAATCTCCTGAAAAGAGGATGGATCTGAATATGGAGAAGTCTCCTTGAGGTCCAGAGATAACAAAAAGGCCTGAGGGAGCAAGAGAGGAAAATGACTGAAGCTACAACATCTGAAAGGAAGGCACCTTCAGAAAAGTGTTTAGATGGGAGAGGTCTAGAATAGGTCTCAAAGTACCTTCCTTTGTGGGCACTAGAAACATTCTTGAATCCACCTTTGGGACACTGGCACCTCTTGAATAGTACCCTGAGACAAGAGGTCTCAAAGAACCTCTGGGGGGGAAGGGATTGTCTGAGGAGGCTGAAGAATCCTCGTAAAAGGAGGTTGGGAAATCTAGACCATGAAGTACCCCTGCTGAATGACAGAACCCAAGAATCCTGGGTGATTCAGAGCCAAACAGGAAGAGAAAAAAAGCAAAGCAAAAGAGGAGTGTGGCTTGGAACAGGTGGATAGTGAGACAGCACCTGGCTTGTCAGGAAAAGGCTTAAGAATCCCAGCAGTCTGAGTGGTCTTATCAGGAGTCTGTTTACTACATTTTTTTACCTTTAGAAGGAGGGCAAGATTGCCTACAAACAAAGGCTGGCTTAGGGTAGTTTCACTGAAGTTTAGGCACAGGAGAAACAAACCTTAAGCTCCTGAAGAGACTTAAATAAACCAGCAGCTGCTTCACCAAACAAGTTTGTTATCCAGATGAGCATCCATCTACTTTGCCTTAATATCATTGGGCAAAAGTTGAAGCCTAAGCCAAGAATATCTCCTCAGAACTAAACCAAAAGCAGCAGCCCTAGAAGAAGCATCTGTTGCATCATAACTACATTTGATAGAATGATGAACTACCTGAGAGGAAATCCCATGCAAGGAAAGAGCAGAAGATTTAGTCTCAGTGTTTGGAAGATCAGAAAGAAGCTGACAAGCCTGAGAAGAGCCAAGACATACCTAGAGATATGGGTCTGATGATCCTAAAAGCTAGGGTAGCCAAAGTATAAACCTTCTTACCCAGCCTATCCATGGTTCTACTGTCATTGTCAGAAGGCAGTAACCTGGATGAAGAAAGCAATTCAGATGACTTATCAGAGGCTACAGGCCATAGAGGGGTCAGCAGGAGGACATTTTAACAAAAAGGAACAATCCTCAGGCACCCTATAAAACCTATCAGACTTCTTGGGAGCAGAGGGCATAGAATCTAGCGCTTTAGAGGCATTGGAAAAAAATCCAATAAAGTAGCCAAGACCAGAGGAATGGACACAGGTTTAGGAAATTCCATCTGCAGTAACTCATAGTACCTCTTATGGATAACCAAAACCTGGGTACAATCCCACTTAAATTCCATCATCCTAGAGATTTTGTTCCCAAAGGAAATTTTCCCAAAAGGGTTATCTAGAGTATGAGCTTTCTCCTCCAACCTGTAGTCTAAAGGAGAAGAAATCTGAGTAGAATAAGTAAGGGATTAATCATCAGAATCCACCTCTTCCTCAGAAGAATTCAATACTCTGGGCCTTTTAGGGGAAGAGGATCAAGGAGGAGCGGGAACTGAATCCCCTTGAGGAGGCCTTGGCAGTAAAGCACTAGTGGATCCCTAGGAGCAGAAGCATGATTGGTTTCCGGTTTCTTTTTTAAAGGGACACCTGTCCTAGAAACCTGAGAAGGCCCAGACTCAGGATGGCAGTGCACAAATGTTGTTGGAACCTCTTCCCTAAAGAGAAACTGCGGAACCCCTCGACCCTCAAACAGTCAGCTGGTTCCCCCTGAATGCCTGAAATGGATGCCTGCGAAGCCTCATCAGCATACCTATCAACCTCTTGGCACAAGACATCTGGACAAAGCCTGTCATAATGGGGGGACAAGGGCCCAGAAATGGGGACAAAGTTTAAAAACTGCTCTTATAAACTTAGGAAATTGTTAGAATAAAAATTTGTGTTAGTATGCATTTTTCTGAAGGATATGAAGTCTGAAACTAAACTGTGTCATTTAGTGATTTTAATCCACAGATCAGTGAATTGCCAGAAAACCACAAGTTTTATGAGGAACAGACTTAAAACATGAGGCAAAACTGTGGACATTCTGCAAAAATCTGGACAGCTGAGAGCTAAGCTTATCGGATGTGCTGCTTGCCAGATCCTCACTGGCCTCCAACCCAGACGTGGTAGAGGAATCTGACAAAACTGGGCGAGCCTCCAGGTTCATAACCTCAGGAGAAAATACTGGCAGAAGCTGGACACTGGAAGATTCCGGTATTACCTTATGCACCATCTTTTTTCCTGACGGTTGACCCTCAGGGCAGGAAGTCCCATCCATAGTATCTTCAGCAAAAAGCTTAAGACGCTGGTTCTCAAGATACAATGAAAGGGAAGAAAACCGACTATGAAGAGTTTTAGGGACACACGCCTGACAAGTTCAACAAGATGTATGGTCGTGAGCAGCATCTAGGCAAAAAAGATTATTGTGGTGGTCAGTCTCCTACAATGGCATTTACCCTTCCTGGATGACATTAACCCCAAACAGTACAAAACAAAGAAAAAGGGGTACTTGTCTGCAATGGTGAGAATTTCAGCAAATGGGATGAGAGAATGCTACTTAATTAGTTATTTAATGTAGGTTACAGCCTTAGCCTTACATATTGTGGACTAAGTATGACATTGCCTACATTATTACATTCACCTTTCTACATGCAGAATCTCTCTCAAATGCTTAGATCTTGCAAATGAGGCAAAACATGTTCTGAGAGCTGTTACACAGTTAAATGAATGCTGAAACAAATGCTGTTGTGGATTACATATGAGTAACTGTGTAATTATCTCTGCTATTTAACATTTTATATCTGCTGCTTTATCAATGCTGTACTGCTGTTACGTTGTCGATGTTAACATGGCTCTAGGGGTAAAAGTAGACAGTTATGTTGTGTAATGGTACATTATTCTGTCTCTATATATTCTAACTGAGAAACTCTCCCCTGTTCCTTCTCTCAATTGCTACCTCCCCCACACCCACTACTTAGCTCTAAACCTCCTATCTATTAAATATACAACCTCTATCTACATGACTGCTTAACTAATTTTTTTTTATTTCTCCCCATTTTCAGTTCACTATCACTGAGTTCTGCAAGGAGCACCCACAGGAATTATAACCCTAAAGGTCCTCTCCTATCTCCTTGTATTCAGCAAAGCAAAGATTAAGCCTGCTACCTCCCAGGAAAACCCTTGCCACAGTGTATGTTTATTTATAAACTAAACTGTTTTGTGTAGTCCTATAGCTCTGCCCTATCTGGTATGCTCACTTGCCGGTAGCTAGGTTGTGGCCTACATTACCCAGCTTCTAGTCCCTATTCCCTTACTAGATACCTTACTGACATTAGTTGTACACATACATGGTGAATTAGCCAAAAGTTAAATTAAATGCAGAAACAAGCTCATTTAGGCAGTACCATCAGTCAGTAAAAGCTTACCTGCCCCATACTACCCAACTGATAGTTTGTGAGCACAACTGCAGCCTCATGGTCACTTCATTCACTCGCTCCGCTCCCCTACTCTATCCCCAAATTCCACACACCCCATTGCACCTGAACTTATACTTCACGTTAACCACTCCCACCTCTCAACTGCCAATCCCTTACATACATACACACACCTACCACTTAAACTCTAATTGTCTATACCCAATTCAACATCTCATAGTTACTTGCATTACTATGACAGCACTACATCACACTTTACTCGCCACATCCACATCTCTTCTACTGCTGTTATACAGGCTCACAGCATATAATACCTCCCTGCACTATATCACACACACTCCTAAACATACTACCAACTTGCAAACACCTAGACACACATTTCTTCTTGTAGACCCAGCCCTCCTCCACACAACCATTACAGACTATTATACCCTAAAAGTTCTCCCACTACAACCTAAATCTCGCCATACAAATAGATTCACCAAACTGCTATTTAAGCTCTCCAAACTCTCACAACCTACACAAACTAACTCTAGCAGGAGACATACACCCCAACCCCTGTCCCACCAGCACTCAACCCACACTACACCTTCCCAACCACCCAACACTACCCCCTCCACCCCGACCAAACCTGTTTATCTTGCACCAAAGATCCAAAGCATCCCTTCTCCTGATCAACATTAATGTAAGAAGCATAGCCATAAAAACTCCCAATCTACATGCTTTGCTATCCCACTACTCCCAAGATATAGTAACATTAACTGAAACTTGGCTTAAACACCACACTGACAGTAATAAGATCACACCTCCAGGCTACAACATCCTACGTAAAGACAGACCCAATAAAAAAGGAGGAGGCATAGCAATCTTATACAAAGATCACCTCTCACTACAGCTCCACAACTCCTCAGTCCCACTCATAGATAATGCAGAGATAATTATAGCTAAATTAAACATTAACTCTAGCAAAACCCTCAACATTATAGGAGATTACGTAGCAAAACCCTCAACATTATAGGAGGTTACATACCACCGGGTAACAACACTTCTATGTTGAAAACCTACTACAGTGGTGCTCCAATCACCTCCCCCAAGAACCCATTATCATGGTAGACTTCAATATTGACTGGCTCCAATGCTCCTCACAGAGGCCACCTATTCACATGAACCTTTACAGGTTCACCCAAACCATCACAACTCCCAAAGTCACCAAACAGATGTCCCTACTAGATTGGATTCTAGTAAACACACCCCACCTTGCATCTCACTCTGGGTATCTCCCTGATAACCTAAGTGACCACAGTCCAACTTTCCTCCTTCGTGATCGTATCCATCCAGTACAACAAACCACGTGATCGTATCCATCCAGTACAACAAACCACCTACTGCACAATCAGGAATAAAAAACATGTTAATCCTGACAACTTCATCACTGCCCTACAAAACTGCCACTGGGAACACCTCAAACATCTAACCCTAGATGAAGCAGTACTATCCTTCATGACCTTTCTTGATGTTCTCAACACTCATGCCCCACCAAGACAAATTAGAGTCAAAGCCAATGAATCCCCCTGGTTAACCAAAGAAACCAGATCCCTACTGAAAGACAGATAAGGCCTGGTCACTATACCATAGAAACAAATCCAACACCACCAAACAAACCTTCCTACAACTTAGAAACAAAGTCAAGAAACAAGTGAAAATAGACAAAACCAGTTATTCCCCGTATCCAATATAAGCATCAAATATCCACAAAAGTTCTGGGCCACAGTTAAAAACCTATTACAACCAAGTAATATTGCTACTCCCACTCTAAAAATAACTTCCAGTACTGACAGCATAGCTACCCAATTCAACAACTTCTTCACTGAAACCATTCTGAACTTTGCCAATAAGCAAACTAACATATATATACTTCTCCAGAATCAAACAATGCCTCACCCCCACAAGATACCTCCACCCAATTTAAACTATACCCAGTATCCACCAGCTACATCAAAAAGCACCTGAAAAAACAAATCTACAACATTAGCTGCTGACATCCTTCCAACCGACTATCTTAAAATTGCAGCAGATGCCATCTCCTATCCTATAGCAATACTTATTAACAGATCTTTAGCTGAATCACAGGTACCCTCTAACTGGAAATTATCACACATAATACCCCTTCACAAAGGGGCAACATCTTATGAACTTACTACCATCCCATTGCCATTCTCTCTCCCCAATCCCAGATCCTAGAAAGAATAGTACACACACAACTCATGAAATACCTCACCAAACATAACCTACTATCTAGTACCCAGCACGGCTTTCGTCCAGCACATAGCACTACAACTGCCCTACTAACCTTTACCAACAAAGTTAACCAACTTAGAAATAACTCCGTATTTGTATCAGCCTTATTCCTTGACCTGTCAAAAGCCTTTGATATGGTCAACCACAACAAACTCATTGAAATCCTTTCCTCACTAAACATCAATATCACAACTCTTAACTGGTTCCAGAGGTACCTAGCAGATAGGCAGCAAGCCGTTTGATGGCAACAAACCCTCTCCCACACCCTCCCAGTCACAATCAGGGTCCCACAAAGCTCCATCCTTGGACCTCTCCTATTCTCACTCTTTACTAGCCACCTACACACTGCTAGCCCCAAAGCCAGCCTAATTCAATATGCTGACAAATTAACCCTGATCTGTGCAGCCCCATCTCTTACAGCCCGCCAAACCCTTACCCAAGACACTTTCCTCTCAGTAGAAAACTGGCTAACCAACTCACACCTGATACTTAATCCCAACAAAACTAACCTAATATTTTATCCCACTAGAACAGCTGCCTCCCCCCAACCTTCAACATCTACTCTAACAATAACACCATTATTACTCCAACTACCCACACTAAACTACTGGGGATAATAATTGACGACAATCTAAAATTTGACCTCCATATAGACCAAACCATCATAAAAGTCCTCAAGAAACTAGGCCTCCTGTACAGGAATGGCCAATTTCTAACACCTACAAGAATCAGCATAGCCAGAACACATCTGCTATCTACACTCCTATAAGGATCCCTCATCTACATCAATCTACGTAAATTAGACCTTAAATTAGAAGCTTGCTATAATATCCAAATTCACCACAAAATCACCATACAGATCACATCACTGCCAATCCCTAAAACGGCTCAACTGGCTTGAACTCCCACATCTCCTACACTTTAACCAGCTAAGCCTAGCCCACCAAATTTTACACCACCTAACCAAAATTCCACCCCTGAGTCATCTAATTCAGCCATACTCTGCTCCTAGACCCCTCCGCTCTGATAAATACTTACTACAAGTTACTAGAGCAAGGAACTCAGCTTTGAAGGCCTTTTCTCCAGCTATACTGCTAAACTACGGAACACCCTACCTACTACTCTTACCTCAAGTTCCTCACCAAAACAATTCAAACCACTCCTGGAAACTCACCTATCAAAATTGTGGCCCTGCCCCTGCATTCCCCCAGGCTAAACATCTAATCTCCAGTCTCAGTTTCTTTACCCTTGTATAACCTAACATGGTCACTCTCTAAACTTACATCAAACACCGTACCACCACAAAAAGAATAGTGTACACTCTCTATGTATTATATAGTATATGCTACTTGTGTGCTTTACAACTACTGTTATCACAGCAAATACACCTATTGATATAACGCATATTCACTTTTTTTTTTCAATCGTTGATTTTTCAGTGAATAATTTCTCTGAATTGCTATTTAAGCATTGTCAATCTATATACCAAAGTATAGTAGCCTGTATTAACCTGTTGTGTTTTTGTAATTATCGTATGATGTAGAGTATTTCTCCCCGGGCCTCCACTGAAAACGGGCAATTGCCCAGCTGGACTTTCCCGGTAAACATATGTAAAATAAAATAAACAGGAATAATCACCAGAAAACCAATAAACAGAAAAATGGCAAAAAAGGGCAGAGGCAACAGACCAATGGTTAAAAACAGCATTTAGACTGGCAGCAAATAAGTTGAGGATGGTACGCCTGAACATCACTTTTATGCCCTATGCTATGCAAGGAGTATGCAGGTGACATTCAGCGTACCTTAAAGCAATGGTAGACTTTGGTAAACGGGCCGACAGTGGGCTTCACTGCAGGGAATCCCATCTGTAATGAATATTGTAGTGGTGAATGTCAGGACATCTTAGAGTTCTTCAAGACAGAAAAACTGGTGTGAATTACTTTTCAAGAACTGAGAACAACATAGGGACTAGAAACTTCAGTTTTACTTTAGTTGTAGGTTAATTCATGGCATCACTGCTGTTGTATATACATTTGAAATATCTGAAAGCTGGACAGGCAGTAGACCAAAGACACTGATATACACAAGGAAGGAGATGCCATGCATGTTCTTTATCTGGACATAGAGAACAATACATTCAGTAGAAATGCTTTCACAGAACATCAGAAGTAAAATATAGTGGAAAATATGATACTGTCCTTTGTGCATTTTCCTTACTGCCAGTGTGAGGTAATGGCCAAGTCCATATAGAAAGCTTACGGGATGAAAAAGTAAGGCTGACATTTTGAAGTGTTGATTTCAAAACAGAAACTCTGATGTATTAAGACAAAATATTGCTTTCTTGATTTGACCCCGTCCAAGCATGTAAACAGTCACAAAAAGAGTTCATTAAAATCACAGTACACTGAAAAATAACAAGCCATCCATTTTCTAATTGTCACTGAAAATGAACATGAGTCCTGCAGTAACTAATTTCATAAATTTCTTCCAGGAATGCCCTTTTTCATAAAGCTGGTCGATTAGACATCAGTATGAACAAACAAGGACTTGCCTTATTTGCTGACGGCATGACAGTTTGCAGGCATCAACACCTGCTGAGAGTTGCAGGTCTTATCTTCAAGAAAACTGCTCTTTTCAGACAGTAAAACATACTTTAAAAAGGCATTGAAAACATACCTCACAATCTCTTAGAGAAAGAAATCTGGACAAAGCCATAAATAAAAGTGGGACAAATGCACAAAAATAGGGACAATTTTAAATATTGCTCTTACAAACTTAGAAAATTGATAGAATAACAGTTTTTCCCTTAGCATGAATTTTCTGAAGGATATGATGTCTGAAACATAAATGTCCCATCATTTTCTAACTTCAGTCTTTAAATATTTGCCATTAATTTGCCAGAAAAACACAATTTTATGAAAAATGTACCAAAAAATGAGGCAAAAATCTGGACATTCTGCAAAAATCTGTACAGTTGAGAGATATGATAAAATATCATTTTTATTTTTATCAAAGGCATACTTTGAGAGGATTCTGAATTAAACACAAGCATATTCCTTTACATTTAATAACCTTCTAGTCACTCTTAGAGACTTGTCACATGCAAAATAATTCAGAAATTGAACTCCACAAAGCTTGGACAAGCATGTTTGGAACCAGAAATCAGAACAGTGTGTGAAGAGGCCTGTAACACACTTGATGCATGTGGTTTAGACCCCAGGCACACAGATGGTAAATGAATAGTTTAAGGGCCAAGCACACAGCAGGAATAGAAAGTTTACGGACCATGGGCCAGGAACCGATGAGAGAAATTTTTCTGCAAGAAATACCCATTTCAGGGGAAAGGTGCACATACAGAAAATGCAGTTTCAACGACATCTACAAAATTGCAAGACCAGTCCAGGTCCCAGACACAATAGGAGAGAAATGCTTACTAGGACCTGTCATGTAGGCACATCACAGGGAAGTTATAACTACCAATAAGATGGTGTTTCCACGTGAAAGCTAAAAAATACAAATCAAAGCTATGCATATTCACTGCAAATAGACACATTACAAAATGGCATTTCAGCCTGTAGTGTTCAGAAACAACCTGAAGTAAAAAAATAACCACAATACAGAAGTAGCTGGGAACCCAGCTGCACAGCAGAATTATGTTTAGGAGCCAATATCACAGCTTAGGCATACATTGTATGCTCTGCCGCACAACAGAGATATAAAGCTGAGTATCCTGCTTTATGCAGAGGGGTTTACTGAAGGCTCGAGCTCTAAAATGGGCGAGTCACATTAGAACCAGTCACCCCACAGGGCTTTGCAGTTTAGAGGCCAGACACCATTAGTAGAGATATACTGCTGTAAATTCTCCATGTATATAGCAGGTAAGGTAACCAGGCACATTGAAGGAAGGTATCATTTTGGGTGGGCAGATAAATGAACTACAGCTCAGAGTTTAAAGCTCATGGGTCATGTATTTTAGGAAATCAGTCCATGGTCTAAAATAAAGCACAAGAGAATGACCATTAGCAAACAATCTATAGCCAGGTAGACTGTGTGAAATTAGATTCAGGGGATACATATACAACAAAGTGCTACATTTTAGGACAGGCATATTGCTGTGAAGTATTTCAGCAGCAGTGAGGAAAGAACAGGGCAGGTGGGCTGCAAAGGCAGGTTGTTCTAGAAAAGTCAGACAAAGCTTGTGGATTCAGTTCAGAAATTGATCAGTTTTTAGTAGTATGCCAGTGTTGTATGTGAAACTTTAGGGGTGGGGTATATCAGAAAAATATCTTGACTGTGCATTTTACCAGCCAAATAGACACAGTTGGATTGCAGAGCAAAGAAACTGGGGACAAACGGCATAAGTACTCCATGTCCTAGGTGCAAGGTAGGTAGACTAAGGTCAAGTGCCATGTATGTCAACAGGATCCGAGTATGTCAGAGTAAGGTCAGGTGAGAGGTATTTACCAAGCCAAGGTAAAGTTAGGTGCCAGGCACAAAGCAGGTGGGGCAATGTCATTTGCCAGGTATTTAAGTGAAGTAAAATCAAATGCCAGGTAAGTTGAAGAAGTTGAGGTAGCAAGTACACTGAGGGTAAGGTCAAGTACCAGGTATACAGTGGGTGGGTTAAGTTAAGGTGTCACCCTTCCTGCCAGATGTCTAAGATTAGGTGTCAGAAATGTGGCAGGCAGGGTAATGTTATGTTAGTCATAGAGAACATCAAGTAAGGTCATGTGTGATGCCTGTGCCCTGGGCCAGCAATCAAGGAGTCTCAATCCTCCTCAGTGAGGGTCATCTCATATAAGAGGAAAGGATAAGAAATAAACACAGTAAAGTGCAATTTCCCTTAAGAGTACACAGAGATCAGTCAGTCCGGGGCTGGTTGCTCCCTTGCTCTCCAGGTCCCCAGTAAGACTCCCCACTGGCACAGCTATAGGGCCCGGATCTAGTGGGCAAGCTAAAACCTCCAGCACCCTCTGTCCAACCAGTGCTTCTTGTCCCTGCCCAGGTATAACACACATACACATATATACACACACACACTTTGAGAAGTTTATACAACCACACAGACACTCCTAGGAAAGGCTGGCACAGGTTGTCCAGCTGTGCCCCTTTTAACCAGACTATACGGTAGAAATCACTGCCACCACCCATCTAATAATTATCAGCTACCCAAAGGCCTTTAAAAGGGTGTCCATTTATTACTGTGCAATATTATCCAATTGGTAGTATAGCCCACATATAAAGCTATTGGAGTGGCTTTGTACAATTTTACCAAAGGCATGCAAGTACTCTAGAGAACTTAAATTATCTCTACACAAAACAGCCACAGGTAAAAGGGTTTAAAAATATTTAATAAATTAAAAACACAAGACAATACTTTTTACTACACAGTGCTATTCAAGAGTTCAGAGATCACAGAGAGATACTTAATCAGTAGTACAGTTCTGACAACACGAACACTTAGTCTAATCTTTTTAGTTATTTCTAAGAGAAAACACAAGTCTAATAACTTGCATATAGAACACAGACAGAGTGCTGATGAGTTGGATGGTCAAGACAAAAATGCTTAATGCTCTCTGGTTCTCTGTTTTTAAAATCACATTCCTGGTTCACATTACATCATTCTTCACACTTTCCTGGGGTTCCCAGGCTAACAGGCAACATTCTTTAAGCTCACACCAGATCAGGAAGCAAAACCATTAATATGTTTCAGAGAACTACACTGCCATAATTTATAATTCACAAACTAGGTATAGGTGTCAAGAGCACAGTCATGATTTACAGCTATCCTAGTAAATATAAAGCAGTATGGGGTTTGAGGTCACTATAATTTACAGTTCATAAAAAGATACCCAGGAATGAAAAACCTTAAAGGCAAGTACTTATCTAGGATCTTTACCACTTTCTTGTTGGCCCTGAGCTGAAGTACAATTGACATGAGAAGCATTCGGGAGACAGGTTAAAGTTCAAATTTCTTACACATAACTTTGAGTTCATAGGTGAAATGCATTAGAAATTACTCTTCTGTAAAAAAAAAATATTTCATCCTGTTTTGTGATTTTGGCTAATAGTCAATGGTGGGTCACTTTTTCATGTTTTTTAATCTTCCAGTACATTGTCTTGACATTTACATCTGAATAGTAATATTAAAATGTGCAAACTTTTAAACTAGCTGTTTGTACATGGATTTATGATCTAGTACTAAATCAAAGAAGAAAGACATACTGTCATTAAACTCACGATACTGCTGCAGGAAAGGCAGCCAAATTTAACCAGTTTGCACAAAATGGCTCTCTCACTAATTCCATTACTTTAAGGGCTCGCTGAGAATATGAGCAAGGATCTGATTGTGGGTTGCTCTTACTCTGATGGGGAGTGTAGAGTATTTTGATACACTTTCTTTTCAGGGAGGTTATGACCTTATGCCTGTAAAAGTGTCAAATGTAAATGAATACACAAAGCCATTTGGTTTAATTTCTGGACATGATTATGATCCCAGGTGTTGGATGGGGGAGTAGGCTGGTCATATATAAGAAAAAAAACTGGCTAGAAGATGGACAACGGACATCCAGAATTCCTTTCACTTCCTCCCTGGCTACAGAACAAATTTAGCCATTGGACAGGGTGGGGGGGTGAGTTGGATTAATGGTAGACAGTGTTGGATGTGGGGCACTAAGCAGGTTGTCAGTCAAGCAAGGGATGACAGAAAAAAATGAAAATGCTGCTTAATTATACCCGTGCGGCTTCAACTAAACTTAGAATAACAGGACACACTACATTTGTTTTCATAAGCAGATGGATGGATGGTCCAGAGATGGTCTGTTTTTAGAGCAATACTTAAAAAAAAAAAAGTATGCTGACTTCAAGCAAAACTGCATGTTGCACAGACTCTGCAATCTGAGATAGTACACACACTCAAAATATAATTTGTCAAAATAAAATAACTTTGAAAATAAAACTGGTATGCAGGCAAGATATTTTCTATATGGACATCTTGCTAGTTATACTATAGCTAGTTATTACCAGTTTAATTTCTCCAAGCCTTTTGGGTTTTGATTATCATGACTGGAATGAACCCTTTAAGTCAGGGTACAATTAAAGTTCATGACCTTAATATTGTTTTTGTCTCTTGTTAGACTAAAGTGCTCTTCTTGGCACCATTAGTGTGTACAGAATGGACTCTCTGTGTAATTTGTATGGAGTTGTATATTTTGGTAGCATATCTAAGTATTACTGTAAATTCTTTTATTAGGTATTGCCCCTACTACTATCAGAACTGTTTGGGTACCTTTCTTCCACATTGCTGTTCTTTCTTCCTGCAAATCCTGATATTTTGTGACTTGAGGTCTCTATGTAACACACTGGTGTAGCAGTTTCAATGGTCAAAGCTGCTTTTGACTTTTCTTCATGGCTCCTGTATGTGCTTTTTGTACATCTATTTTTGAACTGTTGCTAATGTGTGATCCCATGTGCTATAAACATCATTCCAACAGAGAGTGAATCATGGACCTTAAAGATATAGGTAATCTCCAAACACTTCACCCTACTCAGTTTGGATTTGTCAAAGGGAGATCATGCCTGTTAAACCTGGTGGACTGCTTTAAGATGGTCACCAAGGCCTCACATGAGGGGAAGTCTATGCATACAGTCTACCTAGACTTAGCCAAGGCTTTTGACAATATCCTTTACTCAGGCATCATTGACAAGCCCACCTAGCTAGGTATCAACCCTTATATTGTTAGATGGGTCACTAAATGGCTCACTGATAGAAAACATAGTCAAAGTAGGGGAAACAACCTCCAACAGCAGACCTGTAGCCAGTGGTATTCCACAGGTATCAGTCCTGAGATCTCTACTGTTTAGAATATGTTTCCCTGAAGTACAAGCAAAAACTAAGTGTCTGGCTGACAGTTTGCTGATGACTGCGAACTGTGAGCAGTCATGGATATCTAAATGATGTCAGCATCCTACAAGAGGGTCTTGCACAAATGATTGGTGCCAAAGTCATGGCCTTAAAATCAATGGTTCCTGCTAACTACCTCAACAATAGAAAGACCCTAATTACACAAATAGTGATGAGAGACCTGAGCACACAGGTTGACAGCAACCTTACCTTTGATCTCCATGTCACCACAATAATAAGGGCATTCTGTGTTGCTCTTCTCCTAAGTAAGGGAATTGCCACCAGAATAAGTTATAACCTCCCTCTACTCTTCCCTCAACAGGCCAATAATTGAATACAATGCTGCTTTTGGTATGTACCTTTCCAAGCACCTAGAGCAATTGGAGAGACCACAAAGGTTCATCACAAGGAAAATTCAAGGTCTTCAGCATCTAACCTATGTAGATTGTCTGAAATTACTGTCACTTCTGTT